>NC_047514.1:1013838-1123838 GCF_902827115.2 Pseudochaenichthys georgianus | reverse complement strand
TTCAGAGCCGCTCTGAGCCCCCTCTGTCTCCCTCTTCTCCTCTGACTCTCAGTTTCATACTCTCAGTTTCATGGTCTCCTCGGTTACAGGTAAGTGCAGTCGGAAAGAGAGAGAGAGCCACGCTGCTGTTTTCAGGTTTTATATTAATGGGGTCATTACATAAGATAAGATAAGATAATATAAGATGGAACTTTATTTACCCCCTTGGGGAAATGCAGGCGTTTATGGCAGCAACAGCGTTGAGATTTGTATGAACATGTTCAACATATGTGAGTGCAGGTTAAAACATGCATAGGTTGGGTTTGGTACTATGTGTTTTGAATATTAAAGGTCCCATGTCATGGCCATTTCTACTGATCATAATTCCATTGTTGAGGTCTACTAGAACAGATTTAAATTGTTCAATTTTCCAAACTCACATTGGTTTCTCAAACAGCATCTCTGTATAGTATGTGTATTCTCTGAGTTTGTGTGTGTGTGTGTGTGTGTGTGTGTGTGTGTGTGTGTGTGTGTGTGTGTGTGTGTGTGTGTGTGTGTGTGTGTGTGTGTGTGTGAATATGTGTCCGTTCCTGTCTAAAACACTTGAACGCGCTGTCTTTAAACAACTCTCCTGTTATCTCCATCAGAACAACCTTCTGGATCCGCACCAGTCTGGTTTCAAGGCAGGTCACTCCACAGAAACTGCCCTCCTTGCTGTCACTGAGGAACTGCACACAGCTAAAGCAGCCTCCCTCTCCTCTGTCCTCATCCTGTTGGACCTGTCTGCTGCATTCGACACGGTGAATCATCAGATCCTCCTTCGCACTCTCCAAGAACTTGGAGTTTCAGGCTCTGCACTTTCCCTCCTCACCTCATACCTCAAAGACCCACCTACAGGGTCACTTGGAGAGGGTCCGAGTCCAACCCTTGTTAATTAACTACAGGGGTCCCTCAGGGCTCTGTTCTTGGTCCCCTCCTCTTCTCCCTGTACACAAACTCGCTCGGATCTGTCATTAGCCCGCATGGTTTTTCATACCACTGCTACGCTGACGACACCCAATTAATCCTGTCCTTTCCCCGCTCAGAGACCCAGGTCGTCGCACGCATCTCTGCTTGTCTAGCTGACATCTCTCAGTGGATGTCTGCTCACCACCTCAAGCTCAACCTTGACAAGACTGAACTGCTTTTCCTTCCGGGAAAAGATTGTCCCTCTCTTGACCTGACTATCAACATCGGCACCTCTGTTGTTTCCCCGACCCAGACTGCAAGGAATCTGGGTGTGACCCTAGATAACAACCTGTCCTTCACTGCAAACATCGCTGCTACAACCCGCTGCTGCAGATACACGCTTTACAGCATCAGGAGGATACGTCCCCAGCTGACCCAGAAAGCCACGCAGGTTCTGGTCCAGGCTCTAGTCACCTCACGCCTAGACTACTGCAACTCCCTCCTGGCTGGTCTACCTGCATGTGCCATCCGACCTCTGCAGCTCATCCAGAATGCAGCGGCTCGCCTGGTCTTCAACCTTCCTAAATGTTCCCACACCACTCCGCTCCTCCGCTCCCTCCACTGGCTTCCGGTAACTGCTAGAATCCACTTCAAGACACTGGTACTTGCGTACCATGCTGCGAATGGATCTGGCCCTTCCTACATCCAGGACATGGTTAAACCGTACACCCCAGCACGTGCACTCCGCTCTGCATCAGCCAAACGGCTCGCTGCACCCTCACTGCGAGGGGGACCCAAGTTCCCATCAGCAGAAACACGTGGGTTTGCTATCCTGGCTCCAAGATGGTGGAATGAGCTCCCCATTGACATCAGGACGGCAGAAAGCTCACACACCTTCCGGCGCAGACTGAAAAGTCATCTCTTTCGACTCCACCTCGAGCGATAGAACTATTAACAAAGCACTTGTATACTAATAAAGGACTGGCATATCTATAGCCAGTTGAGTAGCACTTGAAATGCTTTGCTCTGAAGCCTGATGTACTTTATGATTCCGTTTTCTTCAAGGTTGTGTCTTCCTGGTCGAACGCACTTATTGTAAGTCGCTTTGGATAAAAGCGTCAGCTAAATGCAATGTAATGTAATGTGTGTGAGTGTGTGTGCGTGTGTATGTGAGTGCGTGTGCGTGTGTGTGTGTGTGTGTTTGTGTGTGTGTGTGTAGCCATATAAACCACAAAGGTAGAAGCCATTTTGCCTAATGATGCAAAAGTGAACTGAAAGCGTTGATTATATTTGGTGTATTACATTTCGTGCATCCATACAAAGTAATGATGTCCAATAGCAGTCCTTGTTCAGGTTGTGCAAAGCAACAAACAAAACTGGAGCAACAGTGTGTGTTGCTGCAGAAACCAAGGCTTAATCTTTTCACTCTTCCGTGATATTCAGAGGCGGAACAGAGCCGTTATGAAACGAGATCAAGTGAAATGTGGGTTGGCGGCGTCCCTTTGATACTGAAAGAAACAGGAATGGCGGAGCAGCAGACGACACAAGTGGTGAACGAGTCCATCTTAAACTTTATGACCTAAAGCAGCCATTTACTCTCCACTACGCTGTGTCTGCTGGACTCTCAGGGGAAACGAGGGCGAGCCGGTTAGTAATAATCTGCAGGCCAGTTAGGAGTGGGATGGAAAGTCTGAACGTCGCGTGTTCAAGATTCAAAGGTGTTATTGTCACATAAGCTACAGTGTGGAAATGGCAATGAAATTCTTCTGCTCCTCAAACGTTGGAATGTGAAATGGCTTAACCTCTCCGACACACAGCTTCTCTCCACTGTTAAAAAGAGGACAATGAAATTATGACCCCCCCATATAAAAGCTGGGGTCAGAGTATCTGAAGCCCCTCGGGGGAGAACAAGCCCAACAGGATTGCTTTGAGGCGAGTCCTCCAGTGTGTGTGACCCATATACTGCGGACTAAAGGACGTCTGCTGCTTCAGAGCTAAAGACACTTTACTGTCTCGTGTAATGTCTTGTGATGGAAAAGTAAGCTGAAGATAAATGCATGGAGCAAATTCGTGTTGAGTCTGTGATGGGCAATGATGACCTCATATCTGAAGTACATTCGTCTGTCTGTGTTTCTTTGTTTGCTCAAATCAGCTGAAATGAACTGGCTGTTGAAAATAAGGAGAGGACCTGAGAAGATCTGAGAGGAAGTGAGTGGACCTGAAAGGACCTAAGAAGACCTACAGAGGGCCTTTGAGGACATGAGGACCTGAGCAGATATTAGACGACCTTAAAGGACGCAAGAGGACTTAAAAAGACCTGAGAGGACCGGGAAAGAGATCTGAGGGGACATGAAGAGACCTGAGAATACCCGAGAGTACCTAGTACCTCATTCACACCAACGCAACTCCGGTTCAAGCTCCGTGCTAGAGCTTTTCAGGTTCAGAACCGGTTCTTCGGTTTAGTTCCGGCTCTTTTCACACCGCCCAGAGTACGACTGGTGCCGCGTCATCGTTTGCGTCATGACGTAACCGTTTGCGTGCCTGCTTCATAAAGCCAAACCGTGCGGAAACCCCTCACAGCTCACACAACAACAACAATGGCCGATTGTGCTCCAGCTTCCTCTGTACCTCTTCGGAAGACCAGATTCCCAGCAAGTCGCTGGTCTCCTCTATGGACCACTGCTGCTTGTTAAGTTTCTCCATCGTTGTGTACAAACTGGATAAAACGCGGGCTTTTTGTTGTTGTTCAGGAGTTGATCCCGCCCCTGCCCCCGCCTCGACGTCAGCGTGACGTATGCGGTGCTTTTGCTCTAGCCCAGTGTTTCTCAAACTTTTTCATACCAAGGACCACTTAACCAATCAAAAAACACTCGCGGACCACCTAACTCCACAAATATCCCAAAACACATCGTTTTTCTAGAACAGATTACAAATCGCCTGAAACTGGTACAAAGAAGTGGCAACATGTGTGATGAAGGTGTTGCGCTGGGCTATATGATGCAATTGAAAGTTAAACATAAGCTCGCTCCATTGCGGAAATATTCGCGCGAGAGTGCGGAAAACTTTAATTAATTAATTAATTTCAAATGTGAAATTTTACCTATATACTCACGGACCACTAGGGGGCGCTCACGGACCACCAGTGGCCCGCGGACCACACTTTGAGAAGCACTGCTCTAGCCGGACAATTTGTTGGTGCTTGAAACGAACCGGATTCCGGAGCTAAGAGGCTGCTCCACTGCGGTGTGAACAGGAAAACCCGGTGCTTTTCAAGCTCCAGCTCCGAACCGGCCCTGAAACACCGTTGGTGTGAATGAGGTATCAGATGACCTGAAAAGAACCGAGAAGATCTAATGGCGCATTTCCACTGCAGGGCCTCGCACGGCTTAGTACGGTATAGTTAGGCCTTGGTAGACCAGGCTCACTTTATGCTGCATTTCCATTACAGTTTAGAAACTGGGGCAGTAACTATAGTAACGCAGTGTAGGCAGAGCCGTGACGTCATCTTCAATGCGAAACACAAAACCAACATCAGCTGTTAGCCGTTAGCCCTCAGAGCTCACAGCTCCTCATATCTGTTCAGAAACTAGACAGAAGTTAAACAAGTCCAAACCACAGACTGTCTGTGTCATGGCGAATACAGTCGCTGGTTTATTTATGTCTGTAGGCCGTTGCTGTGAGTGTGGACGGTCGGAGCATATACTGCGTTAGCTTAGCCGATCTCCATTCAGAAAACACGCATTTTAAAAGGTTTAAAAAGCTTTTCCGCCTGCCGTCTGTCTGCAGACAATTAAACAAATCACGGTCAAATGTGTTCATTTTGTTGTAGTTGCCAGCGATTCTCTCTCTAGTTTAGCATACTCAGCCCGGTTGTTGGCCCGGAAAGAACCTCGATTTTGGAGAGCCAGAAAACTGTGAAAAAGTGCCCGCTAGCCGGAACTACGCCAAGTGGAAACCCAACCAAAAATGGCGGCACGCTTAAACCGCGCTGTTGTGGAAATGCGCCATAAGAGGAGAGGACTGACCATGCAGTCGGCAGATACGTCTACATCCTTTCTTGGGTGGAAACCAAGGATTTCAGTGTATGCTTGGCTAGTTATTAGCTGGCCTTATATTAAATAAATACCTTTTGACAACCTTACAAATCGACCTAACACTACATGACTGTAAGTGAGAGACTGAATTGAAAGAAAAGTGATAAACAAACTTTGGAAATATTGGAAATGTACTTTTGCTGCTTGCTATTTTGAGCTTGTTGAGAAGTTCAGCTCCATAGTGGCTAAAAAAAAACGGACAAATGGGGCCTTAGTGCGAAGGAGAAATTTCAAGTTAGTGTTTTTTGGATGGTCAGCTTTTAAAACCTGTTCTCTCCACACCTTGAGGGGAAATGCCAATATTAATTTGAAGCATACTGAACTCTTAACGTAACTTCCTGAGCACTCTGGTATTTTCCATGTGAAGCCATGAACTCAAGCTCCTGTTATCTGATATGTGGATCTATACAAATGTTGAATTTTAACCAAACACACACTTGCTTTTGTTCCCTGCTATACTGGAAGCAACATCAAGCTCCTTACAGAAAGTGGTGAAGTTTCTCCCAAACATAAACCATTTCCAGATGTGACGTCTGCTGTCTGTCACACAGGCTCCATCCTTAATATCGCCAGGACATTTCACAGTCTCTCTGTATCTGTGGCACTCTCTCGATATCCAATACTATAATTTAACTGCACTGGTATTTCCCCTTCAGTTGCTCTGATGCGGTTTTCCCACCTCGCCAGCCCTCATCACAGAGGTAACTCCATACCCACGACTGAGTTAAAACAACAATAGCTATCTCGTAAAAATGGAGGCACTTCCCTTCAAATATTTGGCCATTTGGAGGCTCAAAGACAGGACAATAAATGAGGCCGGGAAGGTCGTGGTGGAGGGGGGAGAGGAGGCTGATTCATTCGCATTTTATGGCTTCTCTGATAAGAATGTGCATACCAAGCTTTGGTAATAGTGTCAGCCATGCAAAAGAAAGCTTTGGGTTCATGTAAAACAAAGCTCTAGTGTCAACTGTTTATCTTTCTCCATACCAGCTCTTAGTCATTCTTTCCTTCAGTCTAGGGGAAGAGCAGGGAGGCGGAGCTGAAGGTACCAGCAGAATATTACAGATTAAGTTGTGAACAAACCAAGAACAACTCTGCGCCAATTTCCTTTTTGAAGCCTTCCTCTTCAGCCCTCGTCTCTGAGCTATGATTAACAAAGCATCTGCTGCAGAGGAGGGACAGGCTATTAGTTTAACAACCCTGCTGTTAACATATTTCCACAGAGCCATGGCAGACTGTGAAGGCCAGCAGCGCTTACTGGGAGCTTTCAGCACCTTTTACTCCTCGGTCTCCACGGACAGATATGCTTCAGGTTCAACAGATGAATCAATCCACACGTCTTCTGTACACCATGACATTATCTCAATGTTGGTTTGCAGGCCTTCTGATGTGTCGAGCTCATAACAGTCCTTCAATTATCACACATCTTACTTCATTCAACGCATGCTGTGGACCTGAGAAGGGTGATTTAGGCTCAGACGCTTGACTTTCGCCAAGCGTTAAACTCCATTGGAGGTAGGTAATAAAATAGTAAATACAAATATACCACCAGGACTCTTCTTTTCTCTTCTGAACATAATTTATAAGTATTTTTTTGTGATAGACGTTTGTTTTTCAACTAATTAGAATGAATTAAGTACAAATTATGCAATTTAAAATCAAAATGTCAAGAACTTGAACATTTTGGAGTCAATTAAAAATATATTCTGCTTCTCCTTCTGCAGAATGCGACATTATGGGCTGTAGGGTGTGAGTAAATAACGTAAGATGTACTTTATTGATCCCAAATTGGGAACTGTTTGCGTTGCAGCAGCATAGAAAAAAACAAGGCATTGCAAATAAGTAGAAATAAACTATTCTAAAATGCAGACATCTCAAAATAGAAATAACACAGCAGTAAAAAGTATTTCACATATTCTTCCTCCTTGTGACTACATTCCCCACAATGCATCTTGACTGCAGAGAGTATGGTTGGGAATAGAGTGGTGGGATAGTGCATGGATTCATAATAGGGGAGATCAAATGAGTTTACCCACTTGGAGAAGGCTATATTGATAACAACTTAATTTTTAAACTTACTGAAAGAAATTCTTCATTATGTGTTATTATAGCGTCTCTCTTTACATCTGTATTATCCAGGAATGGTGCGGAGTGATGCATGTGCGAATGTTTCTATGAATTGAGTTGAGAGGGAATGCGAGAGGGATCCATAATCGAATATAAAGTCCCTCTACAGACAGTTACACGGGTAGAGAAGTATGCGCCATAAAACACGAGCACACATCCCGGGACACTTTAACAGGATAATTATGAACAGACTCAACAACACTGCCTGTGGCCTCAAATATCTTCTGATCCAAAAAGACAATGGCCAGGCACATGTTGGATTCCTGCTAGATTAAAAACACCCCCAACCTCCTCTTCTAGGAAACACAAATACACAACACTGCTTGAGACCATGTGTTGTAATACAGAGAGAGGAAAGAGAGAGAGAGACGAGAGAAGAAGAAGAGAGAGATAGAGAGAGAGCGCATGAGAGAAGAGAGATTGAGAGTCTCGAGTGGATCTCTAGTGCTTCTCTCTCGCTATGCTGGATCGCTGCTCGCTGATGTGGATCGTTGGATGGATTTGCTCGCTGGCTGCTCGCTCGCTCGCTCGCTCGCTCGTCGCTCCTCGATGGCTGGCTCTCTGGCTCGCTCGCTCCTCGCTGCTGGCTCTCTGCTCGTCTCGCTGCTGCTGCTCGCTCGTCCTGCTGGCTGGCTCGCTCGCTCGCTGGCTGGCTCGCTCGCTCGCTGGCTCGCTCGCTCGCTGGCTCGCTCCCTCGCTCCTGGCTCGCTGGCTCGCTCGCTCGCTCGCTCGCTCGCTCGCTGCTGGCTTCTCTGGCTCGCTCGCTCGCTCGCTGGCTGGCTCTCTGGCTCGCTCGCTCGCTGGCTCGCTCGCTCGCTCGCTGGCTCGCTGCTCGCTCGCTGGCTGGCTCGCTCGCTGGCTGGCTGGTGCTCGCCTCGCTCGCTCGCTCGCTCGCTCGCTCGCTCGCTCGCTGGCTGGCTCGCTCTCGCTGGCTCGCTGGCTCGCTGTCTCCGCTGGCTGGCTCGCTCTAGTCCGGCTCGCTGGCTGGCTCGCTCGCTTGGCTGCTCGCTCGCTCGCTCGCTGGCTCGCCGCTCGCTGGCTGGCTCGCTCGCTGGCTGGGCTCCGCTGCTCTCTGCTGGCTCTCTCGCTGGCTCGCTGATGGCTCGCGTGGCTCGCCGGCTCGCTGGCTGGCTCGCTCGTCTGGCTCGCTCGCTGGCTCGCCGGCTAGCTGGATGGCTCGCTCGCTGGCTCGCCGGCTCGCTGGCTGATCGCTCGCTGCTGGCTCGATAGCTCGCTAGCTGGCTCGCACGGCATCGCTGGCTGGCTAGATAGATGGATAGATAGATAGATTGATAGGTACTTTATTGATCAAGGCAATGTACATAAGAGAAATTAAAGACACAAGAAATAAACAGTCCAGAAATAGAAATAAAATAGTATTACAAAATAAAAAAGTTAAAATAAAATATACGTGTGGAAAATATACGTTTGGAAATACACATTTCCAGGCAGGCTCTTGATTAATAGCTGTTGTGACACACCTCTTTAACATACAAGTTAGAAACAAACACCTGGCAGTTTAATGAGTGCTTCAGCTGACCTTGACCTCTGAGTGTGTGTGGAGGGGTTGAATGAGGAGGGTCTCTCTCTCACTTAATAGACTACACAGTTCCAAGAGGTGATCCAAGAAACTAAACAACTGATAAAGCTCCCGACACCCTCGTCTATGACCATCCAGCGAGACAAGTTCACCCTCCTCATCCCTACACTAAAAACCCCTCCCCCATTACCTAAATTACCTCCTCCAGACATTAGGGACACGGGTGGAAATCTCCACACAGGAAGTAACAAATTGAACTCCCATTTAAAAGGTTTCCTCCCCAAACAGCCGCGAGTGATAACTCCATCCAGAGAGCAGTAATGACGGCTGTAGACCCTCACAACCCCCACCTCTGAGTAACACAGTCCAGAAGGAGCACTGGTTAGTAGTAATACTCCTTTCCCAGTGAAAAGTTAGACGTAAAAAACAGTTTGCTTTTCCACTGGCCAGAGCCCCAGAGAAGCCTCATTGTGACGTCCCTGTGAATATCCCTCTTAACTACAATGGCGGACTTACGATGTATGGCATAATAATTATTCACAAGACATGTTGTGTACCTGTTTGCTCCCACGATGATAGCAAACAGGTTGCAATTCAATGTGGTTAATGTTCCCTCACATTAATACGTGTGTGGTCGCTTTCTAGCTCCTTTGTGATTACTCAGGGTATATGCAGGAATCCTGAAGTCAAAGTAAGACCTTTTTTAAGACCCTTTCCACACATGTTAAGACCTCATCGCCACTTGGAGTTCTAACCGGTTACCTTGGCGACACACTTCACCTCACATTGACTATATACAGTATCGATTGTCCTTCCTCCTTATCTTCCAACCATTTGGACGCAGACTTGCGCATTTCCCCATAACGATGTTGCTTAGCAACCGGCGTAAACGGAGCTTCGCGCGCTATCAAGCAGTGAGCGCGCGATGTCCTGTTCAGATGACGTCAAACCCAACATCAATAAACTACACAGAATCACACGACACACCTACGCCATGATTACATTCAGGCAGACTGTAGAACACAACCTCTTTGGACCATTTATATACTTATTGAAAACAAGCTACAAAATGTAATACCTTGGAAAATACCGTTTAATACTTTTTAATAGCCTTAATTTTCGCTAAATTGATTTATCAACTTTTAATACTTTTTAAGACCCCGCGGACACCCTGATGTAGCGTTACTACTTCTGAAATATTACATTACATGTTAGACGCTTTTATCCAAAGCGACTTACATACTCAATACTGTGGGCAGTCCCCACAGGAGCAATTTGGGGTGTCTTGCCCAGGGACACAACGACATGCCGACTGCAGTGGGGTTTGAACCTGTGCCCCCCTGATCCGAACACCTACGCACAGCCCACTGCGCCACACACCTCCAAATATCTTTTTACGAGTTTCTTGGAGGGCAGACAGTCGGTGCCAGAGTAGAACACATTCTACCTTGGTGTCCAAAAGTAGTACTGGTGAGTATGGTAACCTCCCCGAGCCTAAAGGAACTTGTCACTGACTCTCACACCTCCTTTTGAGTAATTACTGCATGTACTTATACTTCACAGACACACTTACTCAACAGAAGAGTATTTGCCAGAAAACAACAATCCGTGGAAAGTGGATTGTACTTAAATAGCGCTTTTTATCCAGTCTTTATGACCCCTCAAAGTGCTTTGGCTACAAGTCTCATTCAACCTTTCACACCTCATTCACACAGAGCCATTGTGCTCGAGGAATCAAACATTAACACACATACCATCGGGAGCAACTGGGGTTAAGTGTTGCCCAAGGATACATCGACATGTTGACTGCGAGAGGCTGGGATTGAACCCACATCTTTCGGATTGAAATACTTCACTACCTTGGAGTCACAGTCGCCCCCAAAAAGGCTATTGCTGCCACATAGCTGCACATGTGCCTCGTGAGGAGTGCCTGAAGGTTGGGTCAGGACTAGGGATGTCCCGATCACTTTTTTTGCTCCCGATCCGATTCCGATCATTTGATTTTGACAATCTGCCGATACCGATTTTTCCCGATCCGATCTTTGTGCAATGCATTAAGAGAAAACAAAGGTAACAGATAACGGCTGGTCATCCAACGCGATGAATTCAGCTATCTTGGCTGTTATTGTTTGGCCTTTTCTCTGTTCTGGGGCAGTTTCTCTTTCCTTTTGAAAGCCTCTGAAAGTGTCGGTTGTTTCAGTGCCGTTACCCGAGTGGCCGCTGTGTACTCGCCGTGTTGTTGTTGGTGTTTGTTTCTCAGGTGGCGTATTAGATTGGTCGTGTTGAACGTAGCTCTGTTCTTTCCACCACGCGGAACCTCTGCCTTGCAAACATTGCATCTGGCTGTTACACTGCCTTCGCTTTCAATTTTATAATACTTCCAAACTCCTGACATTTACTCTGTCCCGACTCCCGAGTCACCAGCTGCACGTAGCCTCTCGTTAGCTTACTGCTACTATAGACACTGCGCCCACTCTGTTGCCAGCTTCAGAGAAATAAGCAACCAGGTCTAAACAAGCCCAAAAGAAGCAACACATACATGATGTTGTGTAATTTTAAACTAAGTCCTCAGGATGACTTTAAGACGTGAACATGGTCATTTTTGTTTGTAACATTAATAAAAATTAAATAAAATAATAAAAATATTTATAAAAGAAAAAAAGATTCCCGATCCCCGATTTTTTCTCCCGATTCCGATCTTTTGAAAATCACGCGATCGGCTCCGATCCCCGATCACGTGATCGGGACATCCCTAGTCAGGACCGTCTCTTTTAGCCATCACGCTGCCAATGAATGATTGAGGAAGCTAACAGTAATTAAAGGGGTCTTAAGGTTATGTTAATATCCACTGATACCAACCCATAGCATGGCGTGTATCCTTGTGAACTACAAACGTTTCGAATGGATTTCTTTCCTCATATCCATTGGCATAGTCCTTATTTTTCCGATGTTTATAGATGTGTTGACGTGCGAGTAACCCTCTTCTTCCCTCTTTGTTGACACTTGGCTGCTCTTCTAAGCATCGTGGATCAGAACAGTGTGAACACGTTGGCAGGATTGCGTATTGCGCCATCAGTGCTCGTACATGTGTCCTTGCACAACAGAACCGCTCGTGGTCAAACTGCGAGAAACACTTCTATACGTCCTAAAGCAATCCCAACAAATATATATATTGTGGACCGAGTGTTTATAGTGAAATCATGCATCAATTAACTCGAGTCAGTCATGACGTTGACAGCTACTTCCTGAAGTTTCCCCACACTGAGAAACTTCCATCTCACCTACAAGCACAGGCATTCTTCTGCTCAGTCTACGGCTCCTCAACCCTCCCCCAAACCTCAACCTGTGAGCTCACCATATCCACGGCCAAGTACACACATTCAGAAACACATCCTTATCATCTTCTACTTCTCCGACATTATCCATGGCCAGAAAACCAAAGAAGAAAATCTTCATTTCTCCACTTGATACTGGATCCTCAGCTATTGTTTTCCTATTATTCTGTTTATCTCTTCGTGGCCGTGTCGTACGCTGATGCAAGGAAGTTCTCCCATGTTTACACTCCACACAAACAGCGTGTTGCTTTAGAGGAACACAGGCATCCCTGTCATCCTGCCTTTCCTGCTACAAACTATTCGTGGGCCTCCTCTGCTGTTTCTGCTTAGCCTCTCCGGTAATATGAAACATATGTTAGCACGATGCGTCTTTGGTTTCTTTTCAGAATGCAATCAAGATAAGGCCACGTATGATATAAGAGCATGTTGTAGTCTTTGAAGAAGAAGCAGCAGCAGCACTGACTGTTCAATTAAAAGCCGACTCCTCAACTATTCAAATAACGGATCACAAAGTTTCTACAAAAATCTAGCAGACTATAATGAAGTTAAACAGAACAGCTCTGTTACAGCTAACGGAGGCCGGAGCCACACGAGGACGGTAACGCGAACGAACCGAATTCGATATCAAAAAAGTCTTCCGTCCACACGACCGCTCGAAAGCGCTGGAGACGCTGTAGTACATATGCCGAGCCTGTAAGTGGCGCTGTACTTCTGCCACAAAATACACCAAAAGCAGCGAAGAAGACTTCCCGCGCATTGTTGCCATGGTTGCCCTCCCCGAGGCAAGCGTGTGCTCCTGCTGTAAATCTCTCCGGTAGTCCGCCAGCAGATGAAAAAACACCCACCTCTCCGCCTCTTCCACGGGACGTGGGGACCGCGCGGCAGAGTTTCCGTTAGATTTTTTTTCCGAGGCTGCACATGTGTAGACTCCGCGGTCTTAAAATCCCCACAATGCTTTGCGCACGGACCAATGTAAGGAGGGGCCTCTCATATGACTCACACCTGCACACTTGCTCGCCTGTTCCACTCTTCGTTTTCCGAATGCCAGGAAGTATTCTTGCCTCGCTTCTGAAGCAAGTGACTCGGAAGACATGTGCTACCAAGCAAGCGTCCTCGACATTGAGAAACACCCAGGCTGTCCATGGGAATGTGTTGCATCGCTCTAATTAGTCCCATATGCAGGACTATAATTAGTACCAGACCTGAGACTCTGTTTCGCCTCACATCAACACACACTGGAGAACTACCCAGTGTTACTGTGGCCTGTTTGTAGTCAATGGGGCCGTTTTTGTTATTTTCTTCAAATGTATTATGTATTTATGCATTAATAATTAAATAAAGGTTTTTAAAAGCAGCCATATATTGCTTTCCCTTTCCAGTAGTGTGTTATTTAGGTTTTAATGGTCTGCAAAAGCTCAAATCCAAAAGGTGCTGAAGAGCTTTTTGAACATTAAAGCCTGGAAATAGCAGCCCAATAACACATGGGAGATGGACTGGTACTGGACCCGCAACATTGTCTACTTAACAACAATGTTCTGCAATATATTGGTGAATAATTTAGAAAGCTATGACTTATAAAAACAACGTTTGCAATCCGTTACGTTTCCAAAACAATGTACTGATTTTGAATGACGGTTAGTGACCAGTACGCTGGTAACCGGTCCAACACCACGGTTTAATTGCGAAGGCTTGTTTCCAGCACGTTTCCTGCTCGATGGCATCTCTGTTTAGCATGGCTGCTATTGCACAAACTGACCAGTGCCAGAGTCTACTGCTGCTAGCCGTTTGATGAGAACATGCCAACGTGACAACTGCTGGTGCTTTGATGTCGGTGTGATGTGTGTGAGCTTTAGTGTCATACACAGTGGGACTCTTCTCGGGGGATTTAATAAAGATTAGAGCCTGTTTCCTTCAATCATTCAAGCGATTTGAACCGATGCCCAACGTTGGAGTTAAACCACAGCAGACCCCTTATTGGTTAGAGAGAATCCTCACCAGGCGGACACAGGCTATTCAACAAGCCCAGCTTCTTCTTTTTAATATATATATATATATATAGCAATGGTTAATACCGACCACAATATTTGACTGAAGGAACGTAACGCAGATTTGAGTTGTAATAAAAAACCAGTTCTGCTCTGAGGACCCAGATAAGGGGGTTTGTTGCACTTGAGAGTCAGGCTATTTTGGCTTTATGCACCCTGAGCAACTTATGTGTTAACGGGGCCTGCTCACAACGCTGTGCCCAATTCTCCTCATACATCTTATTGCCGATTTAGCCGCAATGCTTTCCCCACATTGTTCGGTTCTCTCTGCAGCGGAAACATGGACACAGGTCGGTCAACTCAAGTCTTTTAAATGTGCTCCTTTTTGGTGTTTCATGAGCTAAAGAAAAAACAGCTAATGGACGCCGTTCCCTACAGCGTGCCATTGACAACGTGCAGACATTTGCTGTTTTGTTGCCGTGGTAAAGATTTAGTGAGTGTTGCGTTTAGATGGTGTAACTTCTCACAACAGTGTCACATCATCAGCTGATCATTTACACAGAGGAGGAACAGTATGCAAATGATGTCAGGATAATTTATACTAAAAGTGTGTTGAGTCGAACTCAACCATGCGTTGGAAATTAAGTACATGTCTGCCACTGTAGCTCAATTAAAAATGAGATGGACAGACACCCTATCTGTTTTTAAGAGTGTGCTTAAGACCTTCCTTTTTGATAAAGCTTATAGGTAGGGCTGATTAGATTCAGCCCCTAGTTTTGCTGATATAGGCTTAGTTTGTCGGGGGACATCTAACTTCTTCCTTCTCTCTGTCTGTACCTGTGTACTCTCATGTTCCCATCAACCCAGCTTCCCCACATGTCTTTCTTTTTGGTGTCTATATACGCCGGGATCCGGAGTCACGGATGGTCCTGTGTCCTGCATCGCGAGCCCTGGATCGCGAGTCGTGGCTGTGGTCCTGGATCATCGGTCCTGGATGGATATCCTCGTGGATTCATCTTCCTATTATACACACATGCATTTCCAAACATTTGGACTACCTATGTTGCAAATGTATTATCTCTTCAATTTACACACGGCATCTATTGCACGTCTGTCCGTCCTGGGAGAGGGATCCCTCCTCTGTTGCTCTCCCTGAGGTTTCTCCCATGTTCCCTTTAAACTGTGGGGTTTCTCCGGAAGTGTTTCCTTGTACGATGTGAGGGTCTAAGGACAGAGGGTCTAAGGACAGAGGGTCTGAAGACAGAGGGTCTAAGGACAGAGGGTGTCGTATTGTCATACTGATATTCTGTACACACTGTGAAGTCCACTGAGACAAATGTAACATTTGTGATAATGGGCTATATAAATAAACATTGATTGATTGATTGATTGATATAGATGGATAGATAGATGGATAGATGGATAGATAGATGGATGGATAGATGGATGGATAGATAGATAGATAGATGGATGGATAGATGGCTGGTGGATAGATCGATATAGCTTGGACTGTGGCTGCTCGCTGGCTGGCTCGCTCGCTGGCTGGCTCGCTCGCTCGCTCGCTCGCTGGCTGGCTCCCCGCTGGCTCGCTCGCTGGCTGGCTGCTGGCTCGCTCGCTGGCTGCGCTCGCTGGCTGGCTCGCTCGCTGTCGTCGCTGGCTGGCTCGCTGGCTCGCTCGCTCGCTGGCTCGCTCGCTGGCTGGCTCGCTCGCTGCTCGCTGGCTGGCTCGCTCGCTGGCTGGCTCGCTCGCTGGCTCGCTGGCTGGCTCGCTCGCTGGCTCGCTGGCTGGCTCGCTCGCTGGCCTCGCTCGCTGGCTGGCTCGCTCGCTGGCTCGTGGCTCGCTCGCTGGCTCGCTCGCTGGCTCGCTCGCTCGCTGGCTCGCTCGCTGCTCGCTGGCTCGCTGGCTGGGTCGCTCGCTGGCTCGCTGGCTGGCTGGCTCGCTCGCTCGCTGGCTCGCTCGCTGGCTCGCTCGCTGGCTCGCTGCCTCGCTCGCTGGCTCGCTGGCTCGCTCGCTCGCTCGCTCGCTGGCTCGCTCGCTCGCTCGCTCGCTCGCTCGCTGGCTCGCTCGCTGGCTGGCTCGCTGGCTCGCTCGCTCGCTGGCTCGCTCGCTGGCTGGCTCGCTCGCTGGCTCGCTCGCTGGCTGGCTCGCTGGCTCGCTCGCTCGCTGGCTCGCTCGCTGGCTGGCTCGCTCGCTCGCTGGCTCGCTCGCTCGCTCGCTCGCTCGCTCGCTCGCTCGGCTCGCTCGCTCGCTAGCTGGCTCGCTCGCTGGCTCGCTCGCTGGCTGGCTCGCTGGCTCGCTGCTCGCTGGCTCGCTGGCTCGCTGGCTCGCTGGCTCGCTCGCTGGCTCGCTCGCTCGCTCGCTGGCTCGCTCGCTGGCTCGCTGGCTGGCTGGCTGGTCGCTGCTCGCTGGCTGGATCGCTGGCTCGCTCGCTCGCTCGCTCGCTCGCTCGCTCGCTCGCCGCTCGCTCGCTCGCTACGCCTCGCTCGCCTCGGGCTTCGCAGCCTTGTTTGACGCCACACCGGTACCACAGTCAAGGGAACTCCAAATCCTCCAAATCATGGCTTTAACTGTGCACTAGTTCCTTTGATAGAAAGATGCTTGTTTGGGCCAGAGGGCATTGCAACCTGTGGTGTGACAACAAACCAAAAACAGTTCATCAGTGCTGTCGCTGGGGCTGGGTGGGACCGATTCAAACATTGTCATCACTTATTTAAATCTGTAAACGTACAGTATAAATCACACGGGCTCTGGCTGTGTGTTGTGGTGCAGCTCTGTGTATTTCTACACAATTATCCGCCTGCAGCCTTCCTCGAGCTGCTTCACACTGCTTTGAGTGTTTGTCACCAGCCAGCAATTAACTTCAACTCAGAACAAAGCCTGCACTGTGACTGTGAGGATGACAAGGCAGGAGAAGAAACACTGACAAGGCAGAAGGAAAGGTACGATTGTAAGTATCTCAGGTGACAACACTATACTGTAATTAATCAAAAAACAATCTGTCCTGCCCCGAAGGTAATGTCAGTCCGTTGCAGACCTGTGTTGATTTACAAACCACCAGAGACTCTAAAATTAGACGTAAGAAAAGGCAGGTTTTACTCAAAGGGATACTATGTTCCTTTTGCTCCGCAGCAGCCATTATACCTCGGATTACATCGAGTCACTTATGTAAAGACAGATTCATCAGGTGAACAGACTGAAGGCCTGGGGGTACCTTCAGTCTGGCCGCTAGTTCGACACGGTGATATCTTTCACTAACAACAATGTATTAATAATAATAATAATAATAATAATAATAATAATACATGGGACTTTTATAGCGCTTTTCATGAAACTCAAAGACGCTTTGACAGAGAATTAAGAGAAAAAAAGATAAGAGAAAACAAAAAAAGATATAAAATAAAATAGATACAAAAAGAGATAAACAGAACAGGGGGGTGGTCAGAGATTGAATGCAGAGCAGTATTAAGTATCTTTCACTTGTTTTAGTTCCACCGTGGTCCATATTTCCAGCGGTTTGAGCCGATGCTCGAAGGCGACTTGAGCCCTGAGGCGTCCATGCAGTGGGAATAAAGAATACTTCTGATGTGCAGAGGGAACCGGAATTTAAAGGCAAACCAGAAAGCACCAACATGTTTAGGCGTATTTGTAACCTCGCAACTTTAGCACACCAACGACCCCTTCATGGAGTGACTAGTTCTTATATTACAAGGTGTTATTATTACCTTTATATACAGTCTATGGTTACTACATGTGTTGAATGCAGTCACGCTACTTTGCTGCACATCTCTCTGAGTAGCAAACAGTAGGCTACTGCACTGGAAGAACGTAAAGTGCATTTAAAGAGTTGTGCGGTATTTTAATTTACACAGCATCAGCTCACCAATAGAAGTACAGTATGTGTATGGAATTCAATTAGCTTTAGTGTCTTGCAACATACTATTCTCTCGTCGTCCTTAACACTCTGACTTCAACCATGGGGTACACTGATCCAACTCGATGCTTAACTTTTTGTAAAGGCGCTCACGTCTCAGGGTGGAAACGAGCCCCTTGCTCGGAGACTGAGGGGAACCTGAGCTTTTCTCTCACATTTCCACAAACTCCGGAGTAATGGACTGACCTCTGGCTAACTCCTCTGGCGTGTCCAGCGCTGCTACGCTTTACTTCCCGCACAGCGAGGCGGGGAAGTGGAAACACAGACAGGAGCTAACACACGGGGTAACACAGTAGATGCTTTGGGTAATAACATTTTGGGGGAAAGGCTTGTGTGCCATGCAACAGTTAACCGTCCCCCCTCATGACGGTGAGGTGGGAAGTAGTGGAGTACAAATACTTTGTTACTGTACTCAAGTACATTTTTCTGGTATTGGTACTATACTCCACTACTTATTGTTCTGACGACTTTTTACTTTTTACATTTTGAACACAAATACCTGTACTTTCTACTTCTTACATGTTGAACTCAAATACCTGTACTTTCTACTTCTTACATGTTGAACTCAAATACCTGTACTTTCTACTTCTCACATGTTGAACTCAAATACCTGTACTTTCTACTTCTTACATGTTGAACACAAATACCTGTACTTTCTACTTCTTACATGTTGAACTCAAATACCTGTACTTTCTACTTCTCTCATTTCCCAAACAGCTGGTTCCTTTAGTCTGAATGTGTGTTTGGTGCGTGATCATTATTCTTTAGAGTCATTGCGTGCCTATTGATTTGAACACGATCCGTGTATCCATCACTTCCTGGTCTTCTCTAAAGAAGAGGGACCAATGGAAACGTTGTCATGTTGCCGTTGTTCAGCATGGAAACATTCATTAGCTAACAATGACATTATTGTTCTATTGATATAAAGGGAGGTCAGGTACTCTTTAAAGCAGCTGCTAGCTATGGGTACTTTTTACTGAAGTACACTTCAAAGCCTCTTTACTTTGACTTGAGTAAAGAAGTTTACTCAGTACTTCTACTTAAAGTATTTTTATCTGTACTTCTATTTGATTAAAGGATGTGGGTACTTTTTCCATCTCTGGTGAGTTACGTCAGCCTCGCCTGGAGCTAAATAACAAAGCCATTAGTTGATCCAGTGCATTAACCACAGACAGGTCCCGCCCGCAGTGGCAGATGTCTTTATTAAAGTGCGTCTAATGGGTTGGGGGGGGCACCTGATTACAACAGCATGAATGCTTTGTTTTGCCCAACTAAGAATGAGACTGCGCATTAATCGCTCTCACCTGCTGTTTTATGTCCGCTTTCAACAATGGTTTCAGGAAGGGAGCATTAGCAACACAGAATGAAGCGGTGGGGGAACCCAGGTTGGACCGAGTCATTTGGGAGGGAGACCGGGGGTGAATGGTAATATGTCTGCCCAAACTGCCAGCATCCATCACAGCACTTAATGCTACTTTCAGACACTATATCACCGTAGTTTTTGCGAAATAAGGATTATTAGTGACATAATTGGCACAACTCCTAGTAAAGTTATCTGTTAGCTTTGTTTGGACCTATATTTTGTGATTCTTCAACTACTAAATTGATGATAATAGAGGTATAATAGAAAGAAAAAAACGCCATTGTCCTTACAATACAACGTGTTGCTTCATTGCATTCAAACCCTCCCCACCAGTTGGTTTGTTGTTAGAAGTGGATCCTGCAAGAGACAAGAAACTGCCACATCCATCACAGCACTTAATGCTACTTTTAGACACTAATATTACTAAGTTATAGCTGGTTATCCTTTGCATAAGAGGGATTATTAGTGACATAATTGGCACAGCTTCAAGTAAAGTTATCTATCAGCTTGTGTCGGACTTTTTTGTTGTGATTCCCATGTGTTAACTACTACATTGATGATGACAAACGGCATTGTTGTTTAATAGTACGACTTGTTGCTTTATTGTATGCAATCCCTCCCCACCAGTTGGTTTGTTGTTAGAAGTGGATCCTGCAAGAAACACAAAACTGCCACATCCACGCTGACTTCAGGCATAAAGAAAGAAAGCAGACATCAGTGTGCAGCACGCAACACAAGGATGCTTCGTTGGCTAAACTTTGGCTGCAATGTGATGCGATCCAGCAAAATACTTCCATGTCTTTGTTTTATGTTCATCTCTGCACGGACAAATCATATCCATCCTTCCTATAACCACTAATGGCGCTTTTCCACTGCAGGGCCTCGCACGGCTTAGTACGGTATGGCTAGGCCTTGGTAGGCCAGGCTCACTTTATGCTGCGTTTCCATTATAGTTTAGTAGCTGGGGCAGTAACTATAGCAACGCAGTGTAGGCGAAGCCATGACGTCATCTTCAATGCGAACCACAAAACCAACATCAGCCGTTAGCTGTTAGCCCTCAGAGCTCACAGCTCCTCATATCTGTTCAGAAACTAGACAGAAGTGAAACAAGTCCAAACCACAGACTGCCTGTGTCATGGAGGATACAGTCGCTGGTTTGTTTCTGTCTGTAGGCCGTTGCTGTGAGTGTGGACGGTCGGAGCATATACAACGTTAGCTTAGCCGATCTCCATTCAGAAAACACGCATTTTAAAAGGTTCTTCGCCTGCCGTCTGTCTGCAGACTTGTCAAAGCATTAATTCATGGTCTTTACTAACCGGTATCATTATGTTGTTACTTCGGCATCATTTAGAAACGTGTATTACAATTAAATCACGGTCAAATATGTTTACTTTATTGTAGTTGCCAGCGATTCTCTCACTAGTTTAGCATACTCAGCCCGACTCAGCCCGGTTGTTGGCCCGGAAAGAACCTGGATTTTGGAGAGCCAGAAAACTGTGAAAAAGTACCCGTTAGCCGGAACTACGCCGAGTGGAGACGCAACCAAAAATGGGCCGGGCACGGCACGCTTAAACCGTGCTGCAGTGGAAATGCGCCATTAATCTCACTGATGTCAGCTTATACTGTGTGTCAAAATACATCTTAAAGTAAAAGGGTTGATAGCTTTTCTGAAAGTATACACAGACATGATGCTGATGTTCAGGTGTGTATCAGTCTGTAGTGTCTCTACTTTAAAGAGTCCTCTCCTGCTGATGTTCAGGTGTATATCAGTATGTAGTGTCTCTACTTTAAAGAGTCCTCTCCTGCTGATGTTCAGGTGTATATCAGTATGTAGTGTCTCTACTTTAAAGAGTCCTCTCCTGCTGATGTTCAGGTGTATCTCAGTATGTAGTGTCTCTACTTTAAAGAGTCCTCTCCTGCTGATGTTCAGGTGTATATCAGTATGTAGTGTCTCTACTTTAAAGAGTCCTCTCCTGCTGATGTTCAGGTGTATATCAGTATGTAGTGTCTCTACTTTAAAGAGTCCTCTCCTGCTGATGTGCAGGTGTATATCAGTATGTAGTGTCTCTACTTTAAAGAGTCCTCTCCTGCTGATGTTCAGGTGTATATCAGTATGTAGTGTCTCTACTTTAAAGAGTCCTCTCCTGCTGATGTTCAGGTGTATATCAGTATGTAGTGTCTCTACTTTAAAGAGTCCTCTCCTGCTGATGTTCAGGTGTATCTCAGTATGTAGTGTCTCTACTTTAAAGAGTCCTCTCCTGCTGATGTTCAGGTGTATATCAGTATGTAGTGTCTCTACTTTAAAGAGTCCTCTCCTGCTGATGTTCAGGTGTATATCAGTATGTAGTGTCTCTACTTTAAAGAGTCCTCTCCTGCTGATGTTCAGGTGTATATCAGTATGTAGTGTCTCTACTTTAAAGAGTCCTCTCCTGCTGATGTTCAGGTGTATCTCAGTATGTAGTGTCTCTACTTTAAAGAGTCCTCTCCTGCTGATGTTCAGGTGTATATCAGTATGTAGTGTCTCTACTTTAAAGAGTACCTCCTGCTGATGTTCAGGTGTATATCAGTATGTAGTGTCTCTACATGTCTCCATGCTTTAATGTTCAAAAAGCTCTTTATCTTTCTCATACTGCCTGTGCTGCAGCACCTCTTTTCACCCTCTCTCTGAAACCAGAGCCCAGTCTGCTCTGATTGGTTAGCCGGCCGGCTCTGTTGTGATTGGTCAACCAGTTTAGAAATGTCCCGCCCCTTATCACGTACAATGTGTTGCAGCGCTAGCCAATAGAAGCGCAAGTTTGTGATGTCACTATGTAACTGACGTAGGGAACACGTGGATGTTAGTCTTTGCAGACCATCTACATGCACAGTAACCAATAACAACACAGTACAGGAAAGGGGAAACCCCCAAAAGCTTAAAATGGGGATCCCCTCACACTAACAAACACAATAAATCATAGTTCTTGATTTAAATCCAAATCTTTCCTACACTTTTATAAAGCCTTGTTACGTTCAGACAACATTGAACATTAGCGTTGCACATTGACACAGCTATGCCTCGGGCTGCTTTGGGATGACAGAGCTCTCCTTAACCCGCCCCCCCCCCCCCTGGAGGAAGGCCCTCTGGCCCCATTTCCTCCAGCAGCAGCTCTAACCAACATGGTGAGTCATCAGACTGCGAGTACTCATTAGTAATACACCTCGTTCACAGCTGCTGCCGCTGCCGGGCGTTCACACAATTCTTCTTCCGTACACACCACTTCAGTTTTTGACTCAATATTCGATTTGACAGGATTTCAAAATGACTTAATTCCGTCCACTCAACCCTGGTCTGTATCATCCTAGGAAATCTGTGAATCCATCCAATGGGTCTTCTCCATTTCATTTACTCTTTCTAGCACAAGCTTTGCGATACAATGACGAGCAAACGATGACGGTATCAATCTGAATGTACACATCTGTCGACAACAGATGGAGTGAATCGATGTAGTGAGACTCCCAGCGGTGAGTAACCGGTGTCAGTCTGTTTCCAACATGTCCTGTGTATTGGAGCAGACTCTCCGGTTGTTTCCATGCAGGCGCAGCTCACGTGCATGTGGTCGATGATGACGTCATCTTTGTGTAGGAGAACTTTGAGAGTCTATTTTCTACCATCTAGTCAGCCATTAGTTTCCATTCATCTCACTACACTGGGAAGACTAACTTTAAAATAGACTTGAAACAATACGAGATGTTTGTAGTCAGATCTCAAGTGACTTTTGATGGAGTTGTTTTGTTAAATCATCTCATTAGGTACTTCTACTTTGTTCTGTTGGGTGGTGGAAAGTAAGAAAGTACTTTTTAAGTTTAAATGTGGCTATACTTTACTTGAGTATAGTTTATGCTACTGTGTACTTCTACCCCACTATTCTTCAGAGGTTAATGGTGTACTTCTACTCCACTACATGTATTTAATACCTTTAGTTACTTCACAGATGTGGATGAATGATGTGAAATATAATCAAGTGTTGAATCAGACTTTAGTTCCACCTGGAGTGAATCCACCAGCTACCCTGCAGTATACAAAGTACTTCAGACTAGCTGCACCTTCACCAGCTTTGAGAACACTTTCATGATCAATCTTTATAAAACATATCATATATATTATTCTGAAATGGACCAATCTGCACAACGAATACTTTTACTGTCGCTACTTTCACTATATTTTGATGAGAATACTTTTCTACTTTCACTTGAGGAACATTTTGAATGCAGGACTTACTGTGACAGAGTATTCCTACACTCTGGTACTTCTACTTTTACTCAAGTACAAGATCTGAGTACTTCTACTTTTACTCAAGGACAAGATCTGAGTACTTCTACTTTTACTACAAGATCTGAGTACTTCTACTTTGACTCAAGAACAAGATCTGAGTACTTCTACTTTTACTACAAGATCTGAGTACTTCTACTTTTACTACAAGATCTGAGTACTTCTACTTTTACTACAAGATCCGAGTACTTCTACTTTGACTCAAGAACAAGATCTGAGTACTTCTACTTTTACTACAAGATCTGAGTACTTCTACTTTTACTACAAGATCCGAGTACTTCTACTTTGACTCAAGAACAAGATCTGAGTACTTCTACTTTTACTACAAGATCCGAGTACTTCTCCCACCTCTCAATGAATGTAATGGAGAAAAAAGTAGCTGGGGGGTGGGGGTGCTAATCATGTAGCCCCTGCCCCACCTCCATGCTCTTTCACTGGAAACCAAATGGTAAGCTCCCAAAGCCAGAGCTGCAACAGGAAATCTCCCATGCCCTCACCCCCCGCTGGGGGAGAAAACTAATTAACATGAGTGACAAAGACAAGAGATCACCTCGAGCTCTGCCTTCAATTAACATGACAACGACACTGTGGCCCTTTGAGGCTGACGCAGCCCCTTTACCGTGGAGAGCAGGGAGCAAGGAACACATGTCAACAAGCTGAAAGAGGACAAAGAGACTTTAAGTGATCACATAAACTTTCAGGGGGGAGAGACACCCCCACATCCACCCAGCCTCTTCGCCATGAAAACTAAACATCTGCAACATCTGCGGTCAAATGCTTTTACGGGAAAACAATTAACCACAGAGCACATGGTTAAAAAATTATGATAAAGTATAAGAATTAAGGGGGCTGCTTTTATGTTAGTGTGACTGACCGAACTTTACGCAGGGGGGGGGGGGGGGGGGTGTCGTGTCTTCGTGAAAAGCAACTTTTCTGCAAAAGGGGTTGTGAAATGTTCAGCTCCAAACAAGACGAAACATCTAAATACAACGCTGTGAACTTTTTGACTTTGACTACAACAAGAAATAGTGAAGGGAACATACTTTGTGAAACACCATCTCCCCGCATAATGAAACCCAGAACTTCAAAAGCACTTTTCCAGTTTCACAGCTGAAACCAAAAGGAAGGTGATGCACATGTGGAGCTGCGGCATGTTTCAGCTTTCAGAGCATTTTTCTTCTTAAGGAACTTTATGAGAGACACTTACCGTCACATCTGAGAGTTGGAAACAGAAACATCATCCAGAGCAAACTCTTCATGGAGGGGGTCATAGCGCCAGGTTTCACTCACTGCAGCGCAGCAACAGATCAAAAACAAGTGTGGAGATAATTGCATCCAGTTTGGGGATCTGGCTTCTTCTTCTTCTCCCAAGTCAGCAGCCGGGCCCGGAGGAGTGAGGCATGAAGCACGGAGAGAGATGGGGGTTCAGGAGGAGCAGCAGACCGCGGTCATCCCGTGTTTCAGCCCGTGTTTCAGCCCGCAGAGCGAACACAGAGCTGCGGCTCCGCTGTTAGAACCGTGTGCTCGCTTTGGAGAGGCGCGCGCGTATTGGCACGGTGGCGCGCGGGGAGGTTTGTGGAGAGGGCCCCATCTAGAGCCAGAGCGGAGGGACACAGCCAGATCACCGAGCCTCCAAGATTCATTTATCATAAGCAATATTGTCGTGGCTTCCTTCCTTGTTCATCTATCAAGCCACTGGACGCCTTAAACAGACATTTTTAACCCGTTTCCTTTCCTTAATATTACCTTTACAATAGTCAAAACAAAAAGGTAAAACTAAAATAAAATAACACACAACTTAGGTATTCTTTCTTGCTTTCTTTCTTTGTTAAGGCTTGTATAACTTAAAGGGTAATTGGACGTTAAAAACGGCCTCGACGGGTCTTTCTAGCAGGTTGCCCATCACTGTCACTTTAGAGGAGGCGTTGTGGGAATTGTAGTCTTTTATACTCTGGTTGACTACAGACGTCACAATTAGGTGGCCTTTCTTATAAAAAAACAAAATACTGGCTCTAACAACTATAGCTATTGTTTTTTTGTAATACAATTCTTAGCACCACTGTGACGAAGAACTGAATTTAAGTACAAGTTTGAGGATGTTTTACTTTGTATTTCATTGGTGGTCTTTACAGCCATTTCATAGTTTGAGTAGTTAAGACTTAAATGAATGTTCATTCCACAAAATCACACCATAACTCAATTTAAATCATATATATGTACATTTATTAAAAGTCAAATGGTGTAAATGCAGTGACATTTACCAACATAAAAGTAAAAACAAAGAATACAGGTGTAAAACTCCATTCATGGTAAACCAACGATCACAGCCCTCGGGGACAGTCCGTCGCAGACATATTAAATAAAACACAGAGCACAATGTCTCCTGTTCAGTCAGCAGCAAGCATCAAGTCATTCGTTCTGTGGAGATGAAGTCTGATGCAGCTGTTTTTATTTATTAGTGACTGGAGGCCATTGTTGTTTAAAACAGGAAGCCAGCTGCATCACTTCCTGCTTGTATGTAGTATGATAAAGACACGTGAGAACAGAGAGAGGCACATTAAGAGACAGAGAAAAGCAAGGCGAGATATAAAGTGTGTGTTCATCAGTGTAGGTCCTCCTGACGGGGGTGTGTGTGCACTGTCAGTGGATCGCAGCTGCTCAGTTTTGCACACGGCACTCAGGTGTGCAGCTTCAGCAGGGACACCACAGGTCACTTGAGGAGGGAGGAAGCTGCCTCCTGGACGCAGGACACGGCCTTCTGGATGTCCTCCTCCGTGTGTTCGATGGTGACCACCACCCTGAGGCTGAGGACACACAGTCAGGGTCAGTGCCGACGTCATTAGGACATAGGACTCTTTTCAACGAGGGCCACGTACAGACACATATACGAAGGGCTGGGCCGCTCACTAGAGGTATATCGCCTCATAAGTTCAGTTATAAGTTAGCGACATCAATCGAATGTAGGTAAAGGATGCTTGTGAGTGTTGGCAGCTCAGAAGCCTCAGATTGATTATCATAAGGAGAAATAGGAAGGGTTTATTTCAAGCGTGTTATGGAAATAAGTCATTGAGATTTTTTTTTTCAACTAAGATTTGTTAGAAAATGTTTCCAACTTCAATTGACTGGATTTATTTGAAAAGTGGTTTTATTAACACGTGAATACTACAGTGTAATATATGTTTATATTCATATTTAGGAAGTACAATATAAGACAAGCACAAGTTTAATTTGTATTTAAGAAGTACAATATTTCATTTGTGGGCCGTATAACATTATACTTTTTTAATTTGCTGAGGGCCGATTCAAAATGGTCTGCGGGCCACATTTGGCCCCCGGGCCGTAGTTTGGACACCTCTGATTTAGAGAATACTGTACAATATTTCTTTAAAGGTCCCCTATTATACTGTTTTTCATCAATATATCACAGCTCTCAGATATATACAGAACCTGTCTCTGATTGGCTGAAACACCAAACAGATCATTGCAGCATTACCCATAATCCCCTCTGTTTCAGCCCTGTTTCCAAAGTGCTGATTCTCTGTCTTTTAGCTTTAAATGCTAATGAGCTGCTGCTGGCCACGCCCCTCTGAGAGATGATTGGTTAATTTTTTTTTTTTAAAACACCTGCAGTGAGAGGTAGACTTCTTACCTGGGCGAGGGGAGGAAACGCTCTTCTTTTTCCAGGTAGCGAGCGAGAGTCAGAGCCACGCCTCTGTCCATACACTGAAAACATGGAAATAAATAACAATGTGTTGCTTAATATTAAATTGTATATTAAGATATATACAAACATGTCTCTGAAGGGTTTGACTCCAAACCCCAAACAGATCATTGCAGCATTACCCATAATCCCCTCTGTTTCAGCCCTGTTTCAAAAGTGCCGATTCTCCGGATGTTTCTCAATGTCGAGGAAGGATGCTCCAGAGCCACTATTTCAAGGATGCTACGTCATCGAGTCCCGCCGAAGGACTGTTCCAATGTCCAGGATCCTTGGAATTCTACCGAGGCCGACACCCTTCGTTGCGGGAAATTTCGAGGCTGCGCATGTGTATCCTCCGCGGTCTTAAAATCCCCACAATGCTTTGCGCACGGACCAAGTTCCAAATCTTTGGCTGAAATCGCGCTCTATTTAAGGCGGGGCCTCGCATATGACGCACACTTGCACACCTGTTAGCCTGTTCCACCATTCTTCATTTTCCGAGGCTAGGAAGGATTCTTGCCTCGCTTCTGAAGCAACTGACTCGGAGGGACTTGTCCTACCAAGGAAGCTTCCTCGACATTGAGAAACAACTAGAGTCTGTGACTTTAGATAAAAATAAGGAGCCCCTCCCCACGCCCCTCTGAGAGACATTTGGTTACAATAGAACTCAATGGTGCTCTAGGAGGAGATTCAGGTGATAAGGGGGGGGGGGGGGGGGGGGTTACCCTGGTTGCTGATTGGCTAATGGATACACAAGACAACACATCGTTATGACATCATAAAGTGGCCAAAATCTGATCAGCTCATTTTCAGACAGGTTTTTATAGAAATGGATCAAAAAGAGAGAGAATCTTTGTTCCTGAAACTTTCAGAGTCTCTTTCCACAGAGGGGACACATGTTGATGTAGAAGAGACATGGAGAAGAGGGGACACATGTTGATGTAGAAGAGACATGGAGAAGAGGGGACACATGTTGATGTAGGAGAGACATGGAGAAGAGGGGACACATGGTGATGTAGAAGAGACATGAAGAAGAGGGGACACATGTTGATGTAGAAGAGACATGAAGAAGAGGGGACACATGTTGATGTAGAAGAGACATGAAGAAGAGGGGACACATGTTGATGTAGAAGAGACATGAAGAAGAGGGGACACATGTTGATGTAGAAGAGACATGAAGAAGAGGGGACACATGTTGATGTAGAAGAGACATGAAGAAGAGGGGACACATGTTGATGTAGAAGAGACATGAAGAAGAGGGGACACATGTTGATGTAGAAGAGACATGAAGAAGAGGGGACACATGTTGCTGTAGAAGAGACATGAAGAAGAGGGGACACATGTTGATGTAGAAGAGACATGAAGAAGAGGGGACACATGTTGATGTAGAAGAGACATGACGAAGAGGGGACACATGGTGATGTAGAAGAGACATGAAGAAGAGGGGACACATGTTGCTGTAGAAGAGACATGAAGAAGAGGGGACACATGTTGATGTAGAAGAGACATGAAGAAGAGGGGACACATGTTGATGTAGAAGAGACATGACGAAGAGGGGACACATGGTGATGTAGAAGAGACATGAAGAAGAGGGGACACATGTTGATGTAGAAGAGACATGAAGAAGAGGGGACACATGTTGATGTAGAAGAGACATGAAGAAGAGGGGACACATGTTGATGTAGAAGAGACATGAGGAAGAGGGGACACATGTTGATGTAGAAGAGACATGAAGAAGAGGGGACACATGTTGATGTAGAAGAGACATGAAGAAGAGGATTTTGCATATTAGGTGACCTTTAAAGATACTATCATTGATGGTCAGCTGGCACAAAGAGGACTTACGTATTCTACGATGGAGCGCAGCAGCCGCATGTCCGACTCTCTGGAGCCTGAACTCCTCTCCAGCTGCAGGTGGAGAGCCGGAGCGCACGGGACTCCCACTATCTTCAGACCTGGAGTTCTGTCACACAGCAGGAAACAAAAATCACCACATGACATAACACTGACATGACTAGGGAGAGCAAGGCTGAAACTTCAAAGATCATTTCAACGTGAACATCTGTGTCCTTGTCCCACTACCTCCCTCTGGTGGTGGAGATGTGACTTAAACTCCCACTGTACATTACATTCAATTTAATATTGAAGAATCCATTTCTTGTTACTGTACATTTGTATTCGCACATGTATATTCGTTTACTTTTTAATGCTATTTTATTTCCATTTCAGAAATATTTTGGATTGTTTATTTCGAGTGTCTCCTGCCATCAGTGATTTTCAAAAGGCTGTAACCTGCACTATGTTATGGTGATGCAGCATCAACAAGAGTCCTCTCTCACTCTGCTGATTAACCCCTTTGTGTTCATGTACATGTCTGCAGGAATCCTGAAGTCAAAGTAAGACCTTTTTTAAGCCCCTTTCCACACATGCTAAGACCTCATCGCCACTTAAGAGTTCTAACCGGTTACCTTGGCGACACACTTCACCTCACATCGACTATATACAGTATTGATTATCCTTCCTCCTTATCTTCCAACCATTTGGACGCAGACTTGCATTTCCCCATAACGATGTTGCTTAGCAACCGGCGTAAACGGACCGTCGCGCGCTATCAAGCAGTGAGCGCGCGACGTCCTGTTCAGATGACGTCAAACCCAACGGGATGCCATAAATAAACTACACAGAATCACACTACACACCTACGCCATGACTACATTCAGGCAGACTGTAGAACACAACCTCTTTGGACCATTTATATACTTATTGAAAACAAGCTACAAAATGTAATACCTTGGAAAATGCCCTTTAATACTTTTAATAGCCTTCATTTTCACTAAATTGATTTATCAACTTTTAATACTTTTTAAGACCCCGCGGACCCCCTGATGTAGATTTTAAGTCATGTGATTGAACTGGGCATTTACCAAACCTTCAACTACCGTACTTTCCGGACTATAAAGCGCACCTGCATATGAGCCGCAGCAGCTAAATTGTCCGTCTGTCTTGCTCTCGTTCTGTCTCTCGGTTCCACTTTTACTTTGTCGCGCTACCTGTCTCACTCTTTTCCGGGCTCCAGCTTTTCCTGCTGGAGCCCGGCGCTTAGAGGTGGCGGGCGCGGACCGGTCATAGAGCCCATAGAGTTAAAGGTGGTTAATTTTACCTGTGAAATCCATAGATTTAGGAGGTTCCCTAGTGGCCGTTAGCTGTACACAAAAAATGGGGAAAAAAGTCGCGGCTTATAGTCCGAAAAGTACAATATGTATGTTGACTGTCCCATTAGCTGTAGCCACACAGCAGAATCACTTCTGTCCCAGTGTAAGGCACCAGAGCAAAGTGTGGTCGAAGGAGACTATATCTTCTGTCCTGTGAGGATCATGTGAGTAATAGGCAGAGGCACAGAGGAGGCACTGCTTCGCGGCACACATGATTACATTATTCATCTTGGTGCTAGTGGAGACTTCATTCTGTTGATGACGTTTCTTCGCTCCAAATGAACACAGAGAGACTTGATGCGGGGGAACTCACCCCTGGAGAGCCTTGTAAACGTGTTTGCACTTTTCCCTCAGGACAGTGAAGATATCTGAAAAACAGATGAAGACGCATAGATAAGAAACCGGAATACATACCTGCTTCTTATTCAATATAAAGAGCTCTCCTTGACGATGGAGATGTGGAGAGCGTACCTGGGTCCTCCTCCATGATGTTCAGGGCCTCGATGGCGGCAGAAGCCAGCATGGGGGGCAGCGAGGCGGAGAAACAGTAGCCCTGACCCGAGAGACGCTGTGGGACACGAGAGACGATCAGATCACTTTATACTGCATCTCAGATATCATTAGGATCAGGATCCAGACGCACATCAAGCCAATGCTGTAATGATGAAGTAAAAACCTACTCGTTAAAGGTGGGGTAGGTAACTTTGGAGGAACCAGCTCGAGATCGCTAGAATTTGAAAATACACAGCCGGAGAAAATCTGCCACTTCCTCACAGAGCCCCTCCTCCAACACACACGAACATGACCAATGAGGGCACGAGATAAGTTTGTGCCCAGATGGAAGGCTGACAGGCAGGTAGGCCGTCCAGTTACTTTAGCCGGGCCGAAGCAGATGATTGGTCGTGCTTTTTACAGCGCTACGGCTTCCACAGACAGACACACACACGACTGGAAAAGCTGAACTTTACTTTCTCACATCCTTATCCCCTGAAATACACTCCTAAACTGAGTGACAAAGGACAAACTAAACTGAGTGACAAAGGACAAACTACACACACACACACACACACACACACACACACACACACACACACACACACACACACACACACACACACACACACACACACACACACACACACACACACACACACACACACACACACACACACACACACACACACACACACACACACACACACACACACACACTTCAAAGTGAATTGATTTATTATTTTTCCTTTGTAAAATTCAGTAGCTAGGTCACCGGGCTATCCCTCTGTTTCTGTGCATCTAAAAAGTTTAATTTATTCGTTCAGGGATAAGACCTAAGCTACAGAAATGTATTTATTGTCAAAGCACTTCAGATATTCATCGCTATCGGGATGTTAAGAGCATGCCATGGAATATAACAACAAGAGTATCTCGAGCCGGTTTCTCAAACTTACCTACCCCACCTTTAATTTAAATTAAAAGTAGAACAACTGAAAAATAGCTGGCTGTACTACATTGCACTTTGTTAAGGTTTAGTACAGTGGGGGAATCTAATAAAGTACATTTACTCAAGTACTGTAAGGTATAATTTTGAGATACTTGTACTTCGGTTTTCCATCTTTTGTTACTTTATACTTCTACTCCACTACATTTTAATAGCCAGTTACTCTTCATATTCAGATTCAGCTAAATCAACTAATAAATAAATATGATATATCAGAAATAAGGTCTGAATGTATTGCCAGGTATGTTTAACCTTCTCTTTACACAGAGGGGACAAATATTTATGTATTAAAGACACGAGAAAGTGAATTTTTCATAATAGGTGACCTCTAATAAGATCTTGTTGTATGTACCTGGTGGTCGATGAGAAAGGAGCGTCCGCAGCAGAATCCTCCGATAGAAGCCAGAGCGTTCTCCATGTTGGCGCTGATCAGGTCAATGTCATCAATCTGCCATTACAGAAAGGGTTATCAATACACACAAGAGGCACAAACACACCAATATACTCAAAGGGTTTAGAGAGAGAGGGGGGGTGTTTCTCAATGTCGAGGAAGGATGCTCCAGAGCCACTATTTCAAGGATGCTACGTCATCGAGTCCCGCCGAAGGACTGTTCCAATGTCCAGGATCCTTGGAATTCTACCGAGGCCTAGTCCTTCATTGCGGGAAATTGCGAGGCTGCACATGTGTATCCTCCGCGGTCTTAAAATCCCCACAATGCTTTGCGCACGGACCAATTTCCAAAATCTTTGGCGGAAATCGCACACCCGTTAGCCCGTTAGCCCGTTAGCCCGTTAGCCTGTTAGCCTGTTAGCCCGTTAGCCCGTTAGCCTGTTAGCCTGTTAGCCTGTTAGCCTGTTAGCCTGTTAGCCTGTTAGCCTGTTAGCCTGTTAGCCTGTTAGCCTGTTAGCCTGTTAGCCTGTTAGCCTGTTAGCCTGTTAGCCTGTTAGCCTGTTAGCCTGTTAGCCTGTTAGCCTGTTAGCCTGTTCCACCATTCTTCGTTTTCCGAGGCTAGGAAGGATTCTTGCCTCGCTTCTGAAGGACCTGACTCGGAAGACATGTCCTATCAAGGAATGTCCTCGACATTGAGAAACACCCAGAGACTCTTAAAGTGTAATGGAGAAGTTTCTTTAATGAAATCTACATCTTCAATAATCAATTATAACGATAAATTGTGACACTGAACTCCACAAAGTTAAAGAATGTTTTACAGATTACACAAACGTACCGATTCTTATGTTGACTTTTATTCGTTCCGTTAACCAATATGGTATTTATTTTAGAATAGAAAACTGAATTTAGGTTTTTTGTTTTTCGAATATATGATATGACGTTTCTGTTCCCGATATATTATTATTTCAGATTTTGTATTTTACTTCTTAGTTCTTTCTTTGTGACTTAAAATAATGTTTTTTTATATATACGTTTTGAAAAGTATTTATCAAGAAGTTTGTTGTTGTTTCACCAAGATTTGAAGTGACCAAAACCACTGTAATTTGACAACTAATTGGAGTGGTGTTCTTTAAAGGTCACCCATCATGCTATTTCTAGGCAATAGCATGGGTCTCAGATAAATAAAAAAATATAAAAAACATGTCTAGGAAGTGTTTTGCTCAAAATACCAAACTGATCACCCATTCCAGCCATGCCTCATATCGCTCTATTTCACTTCCTGTTTCAAACGTGCTGATTTGGGGATAAAGCTAAAGAAATTGATTAAAATTACCGTCTAAACTAAATGCTGCCGTGATGAAACGCCATATCATGGATTATCAAGGATCTGAAACAGTCTGGAGCTCAAAGGCTTTCTCTCTTGCCGGTTACACCACAAGGTGAGTTCCTTTCTACTTCCTGCTTCTTCACACACATGCTCTCCAGTACAGGTTAGCTCTGAGTGTTAGCGATGCTAATGTGAACACCGACCATATTACGTCCAAAACACGTCACGCATTGTTTCTGATAGCAACGTTTCTGATTGGCCGTGGGTCCACATTTCAGATGTTACGTCATATCGGACGCAAATCTGGATCAGCTCCGTTGTTCCCCGTTTTTAGAGATTTGGGTAAGGAGGAAAAGAGAGAGGGTTTTATTTTCTGACGCTGCGTGAGTTCCCCGACACACCGGGGACACATCTTGATGTATAAAAGACATCAAGAAGTGCATTTTGCATGATAGGTCCTCTTTAAGCTTTGCTTTCTGCCTGTCATACTTCAACTAACCTTTTTTTTTTATTCTTGTATGTAATCATTAATATTAAGTTTCCTAAACGAAAAAGCCTTTCATAATTGAATGTGTTTGAGCGCAGCTAAAGACCAAATGATAGGACTATAGCTGTGCCGCCCACAAACAAAACAGTGTTGAAATGTAATGCAGTGCAAGTGGAGCGTACTCACATTGACTCCAAAGTGTTCAGTGACTCCTCGGCCGTGCTCCCCCAACACACCAAACGACATGCTCTCCTCCAGAAAGATCCGCACCTTGTACCTGTACTTCATCTTCACCTTGAGGTTTAAAAAACACAATCGATAATACATTTGAAGAGATCACGCCATATAAAAAACACACTTTCTATGATAGCACGTGACCAGTTTAACAATCAAAGAGATACGGGTTACTGTGAAGTACATTGAGCATGCTTAAAGCTCCAGGTGTGTTCTATGTACCAGCTGAGGAAGGGGACAGATGTCTGCAGTGTTGATGTACAGACCCTCCACCACAATGAACTTCCGGGTCACCCGAGCTTTACGAGGATTCTGCAACACAAACAAAGTTAGTAAGTGTATGAGACTTTGATAAGAAACACAGTTTATATGACTTCATAGCAAACACTCTCCGCTACATGTTCAAGCATAAAAGCACTGTCGTGACTCCGAGTCCCGCCCAATAATAACAATCGTCTCAAACTGAACCACCTTATGGTCCTCCAGCTCCTGCTCCTTCAGCATCCGCTCCAGATCCTCCATGTCGTTGTGTTTGAAGTATTTGATGAAGCTGCGGGACGCCTGCAGACCCTTCTGGATGGCGAAGCAGGCGGCTTCATCCCTGAACACACGACCAAGGAGACAACGCAGAATAAAAAACACAAATCCAACACGCCACAGTTTCATAGAACCATATGCAAGTGTTATTGCAGTTTCAAGTCGGTTTTTTTATGCAGGGTTCATACACTTTTTCACCAATGCTTCTCCATGACCTTTAGCTAATATTCCATGACCAAAAACATGACTCTTTCAGCGGTACCACTGAACATTATATATTTTAACACGGAACAGGAAAATATGGTCTGCATATGAAACAAGTCGTGCCGATCTAAAACAAATCAAATAGTCTTACTAGCTTCTACGCGCTAAAGCAACTCAAACCTCTCACCAGCAAAACACCTCGTCGGTTAAATGCCATTTTACGTTTCATTACGATACAGTATGTATTATCATTATAGTATTACTATTTCGGCTATTAGATAAAATATGAATTATATTTGATGCAACTTTAGCATTTTACCCCAAGTGAAGGAGTTCAAGTATCTCGGGATCTTGTTCTCGAGTGAGGGAACAATGGAGCGTGAGATGGGCCGGAGAACCGGAGCAGCGGGAGCGGTACTGCAGTCGCTTTACCGTTGTGACGAAAAGGGAGCTGAGCCAGAAGGCAAAGCTCTCTGTCTACCGGGCCATGTTCGTTCCTACCCTCACCTGTGGTCATGAAGGATGGGTCATGACCGAAAGAACGAGATCGCGGATACAAGCGGCCGAGATGGGCTTTCTCCGCAGGGTGGCTGGCGTCTCCCTTAGGGATAAGGTGAGAAGTTCAGTCATCAGGGAGGGACTCGGAGTTGAGCCGCTCCTCCTTCGCGTCGAAAGGAGCCAGTTGAGGTGGTTCGGGCACCTAGTTAGGATGCCACCTGGGCGCCTCCCTAGGGAGGTGTTCCAGGCACGTCCAGGCTGGGAGGAGACCGAGGGGTAGACCTAGCACCAGGTGGAGGGATTATATCTCTTCGCTGGCCTGGGAGCGCCTTGGACCCCCCAGTCAGAGCTGGTTGATGAGGGAAAAGGAAGTTTGGGGCTCTCTGCTGGAACTGATACCCCCGCGACCCGACCACGGATAAGCGGGAGAAGATGGATGGATGGAACTTTAGTTACATTTCCAAAACTTTTCCCGGGCCTGGAATTAGCTTTTTGAATTTCCATGACCGTAAGAAGAACCCTGTGTATGATATATGCTCAACAGTGCCCATCCAGTAACCAATAAGAAAAGCATGCTTGTGTAGGGACAAGTGTTTAGTCCTATAGGCCCCTTGGCATGTCTGCCGATATCTGGTTTTCTTATGTCCGTTTGTTTTAGTCTGTGTCTATGTTGTTGTCGGTGACGTATTGTCTTATCTTTTTTAAATGCCTTTGTGATGTGCTGCAACCCGTTTTCCCCTCGGGACAAATAAAAAAAAATACTATACTAGTCTGATCACTGAATCCCGTTTTTTTTGTAGCTCCATGCCGGTTAGCACAGACAGGCCTTACACAAAGATGATGTCGCCCCTCTTGGAGTAGGCAGGGATGGCACTGGCAATGGTTGCAAAGCCATAGGAGTAAATGATGGCTTCTTCAGTTTTCATGAAGTTGGCCAGACGACTCTCCAGCTCCAGGTGAACATCTGGGAGGAGAGACAAGAAAGAGTTCAGTGTGAGTATAGCGACAGCAGGAAACGTCGCTGAGAGGCTGAGGCCGGGCCCGTTTGCTATTGTGTGACACGCTACAAAAAAGTACTTACTGAGATAAAACTAAATCAACTTGGACATAGACATTGTTATAATAATCAAAGCAATCATTAAACTTGCGGTCAACAAAAAGTACAACGGCCCTGCTCAATTAATCCTGTTTTAAATCGCAATTACGATTATGGCTTGCAACGATTACGAAAACAACGTAATCGAAATAAAACGATTATTTTTTTAATTACATTTTTATTATTGGTTTTTCAGTTGAGTTATACTTAAAGTTCAGGGTAATCAACTGTTGTGTCACATATTTTTTTCTCCACTAAATTGATGTTGTCAAAGTAAATGGATAATCGTTTTTAATAATCGTGACATCAATTATTGATCCAAATAATCGAGATTATGATTTTTGCCATAATCGAGCAGCCCTACCCCGTGTCACCCTCTCTTCCACACACCTCACGCAGGTGAACAGGATTCACCCATATCCATGTGACCCAAGCCAACCAATCAATTGTGATCAAACAAATATCTATTTGCCATGAACCTATACACGGTTCATGGCTCCTACAGCGAGTCATTTACTGTGACACAAGACATTCAGGCGGAGAGGCTTTCTGCAAGGCCCAGCTCAAGGAGGATATAAGGAAGACTTTGTAACGTTGCGCAAGTAAAAGAAAATACTAAATGGTTACCTAGTAAATATTTGCACGGAGCTATTTGTGGGACACAAGCAGCGTCGAACATGGTCAGGTAGGGTCACTGGTTATTCAGGACCGATGCAGACTTCCTGTTAGAGGGTTTTATAACTTCCTGTTGGAGGATCTAATAACTTCCTGTCTGAGGATTTAATAACTTCCTGTTGGAGGATCTAATAACTTCCTGTCTGAGGATCTAATAACTTCCTGTTGGAGGATTTAATAACTTCCTGTTGGAGGATCTAATAACTTCCTGTTGGAGGATTTAATAACTTCCTGTCGGACGATTTAATAACTTCCTGTTGGAGGATTTAATAACTTCCTGTCGGACGATTTAATAACTTCCTGTTGGAGAATTTAATAACTTCCTGTCAGAGGGTTTTATAAGTTCCTGTCGGAGGATTTAATAACTTCCTGTCGGAGGATTTAATAACTTCCTGTCGGAGGATTTAATAACTTCCTGTCAGAGGGTTTTATAACTTCCTGTCGGACGATTTAATAACTTCCTGTCGGAGGATTTAATAACTTCCTGTTGGAGGATTTAATAACTTCCTCTCGGACGATTTAATAACTTCCTGTCGGAGGATTTAATAACTTCCTGTCGGACGATCGAATAACTTATCGTCAGAGGATTTAATAACTTCCTGTTGGATGATTTAATAACTTCCTGTCGGAGGATCGAATAACTTATCGTCAGAGGATCTAATAACTTCCTGTTGGAGGATCTAATAACTTCCTGTTGGAGGATTTAATAACTTCCTGTCGGACGATTTAATAACTTCCTGTCGGAGGATTTAATAACTTCCTGTTAGAGGGTTTAATAACTTCCTGTCGGAGGATTTAATAACTTCCTGTCGGAGGGTTTTATAACTTCCTGTTGGAGGATTTAATAACTTCCTGTCGGAGGATTTAATAACTTCCTGTCGGAGGATTTAATAACTTCCTGTCGGAGGATTTAATAACTTCCTGTCGGAGGATTTAATAACTTCCTGTCGGACGATTTAATAACTTCCTGTCGGAGGATTTAATAACTTCCTGTCGGAGGATTTAATAACTTCCTGTCGGAGGATTTAATAACTTCCTGTCGGAGGATTTAATAACTTCCTGTTGGAGGATCTAATCACTTCCTGTCGGAGGATTTAATAACGTCCACTCCCCACTGGCTGATATAGAAAGCCACTTAATGTGTTATTAATAATGTATCTTACGTCTCACTCCGTAGTGGGTCTGGTATAACTGTGGCGGCGCATCACACATGGCTCAGCTTAAACAGCAATATGCTTTGGGTTGTGTTTTCTTCACAATCAGCTGACCCCACCTCAGCTCCACTGTAACCAGGATCCAGACACAGTCTACTGATCAGCTAGTGCTATTGTAATGCAAGATGAAAGGCATATAGGCAGTTTTTCACTCACCAAATGTCCCATAGAAGCCTCTTGGCCCACAGGTGCCCACACCGTACTTCTTCAGAGATGCCAGAGCTTTTTGCTGTAATCAGGAGAGAGAACACTGTTGATCCCTGGCAGCCTGTCGGACTGAACTACAGGCTTAAATATGAAATACTGACCTTAACCCGCTCATTGTCCAGGAGACCCAGGAAGTTAAACGATGCGAAGTTGATGCACTCCTTTCCGTTGATTATGATTTTGTGGGTGGGAGGACTGTAATGGAGAATAAAACAAGTGTTACTCTTACACACTGCAAGTGTAATGTATAAGAACCATACTGGTGTTTCTAGTGCAGCTACATACTCTGATCATTTCCCACAACTGTGTCCTTTATCCAAGCAGCAGTACAAAAAGAAAACCATACTAAATCCACTAAATAGGTTAGGTTATAGGTTGAAAGTTTTTTTGCTATAGCGCTTTTCTTGAACCCAAAGACGCTTTACATTTGGGAGGAAGGGTAGACAAGCAAAACAAAAACAAAGCCAAAAAGAAACAAAAAAAAACAGAAAAGCAGTCGGGAGGAAGTTAGTTGAGAGGGGGGGGGGGGGGGCTTATGGATACAGAGCTGAAGAGGTGGGTTTGGAGGCGGGACTGGAACAGGGTGAGGAGCTCCGAGTTTCGGGGCTGCCACAGAGAAGGCTCTATCCCCGAAGCTCCGGAGTTTGGCCTTGGGGATGGAAAGCAAACCGGCTGAGGTGGATCTGAGGGACCGGGGTGGTTGGTAGAGGGTGAGGAGGTCAGTGAGGTAGGGGGGGCAGATGGTGGAGGGCTTTGAAAGTGAGGACCAGGAGTTCGTAGTGGATGCGGTGTGAAACGGGGAGCCAGTGGAGTCCTTTGAGGGCCGGGGCTGCGTTCTGGACACGCTGGAGTCTGTTGAGGGAGTTCCACTTGTCGTGACAGCTGCTGGCTCCCATGTTTTTTGATTTTGGTTGCAAGCTAAATAAAGTTATATTCTACACTTCTGCAACATCATTTTAAACAATGAATTTGCACCAGCTTGAAGAAATGCAGAGTCCTATAGAGAGGTGGAGTCCCTCCCTTTCCGGGGGAGCTCCATGGGACCTTATTTTAAACTGTGAAGTAAGACTCGTGTGAAACCGCTCAATGAACTACATCTCCCGTCTCGCACCACACACCAAGACGGCCGTCACGTTGGAACATTTCACCTCTTTCTTTCAGAACGAGGCGGAAAGTATTAAAAGAGGTGAAAATCACTCCAAGTCTGGGCATGTTGAGAGCTGTACACACACAAGGGGAGTGAGTCGGTTCCTAAGAGCCAGCATGCGGGACCGGCTTTACAAGGTTTCGGTGAGTAACACAAGTGTAATGTGTAACGTTAATGTACGGTCTTTCTAGTTGCGTATTTTTCATAGTCTTATATTTCAACAGTTTTACGACAAACTGTCATTTTTTTGACGTGGAAATTATTTTTTAAGATTGACAAACATCATGTGTGTAATTCGTGGCACAATTCAAACGGGATCGAGAGATAATCTTTCTCTCCCCATCGACTTCAATACATACTTTTTCCTAAATAAGGTCCCATGGGTCGGAAGTAGATGGGCGGGACTTCGCCTCTCTATATGCGTCTTAAATTGGTTGCTAACTAGTGACCTAATGAGACAACAAACCGAACATTAGCCACCTTTAACGGTAGTGACGTGATCTAGTTTCGTTATAGCCTAACGTTAGCTTTTTACCTATAGAAATTGCATGTACGCTTCAAATGTCATTACGTGGTGTTACTATGTGGAGATGACCCTGCTGAGCTAAACGGGCGAGTATCATGACGGTGTGTTTTCCACATACTTTCTGCAATATTACAAAATCCAATGGAAAAATCCGATTGCTTTTTGTCGAGGGAGCCGTTGTGATGCTAACTCCGGGTCAAGCTACAAAAATGTGTCATCACTGCACGGTGCACAAGTCTTTATGGATAATAATATAAGGTTTGGAAAGCTACAAGAAGGCACAAATTGACCCTATTTATTTTTAAGAGCTTTGGATTAATCATCATGTTCAATGTGTTACTTCATTTATATTGTAAGGCTTGATATTGCTCACCAACTGTCAATCAGATGTATGTTAACAACCATTAAGATAGAAAGAGGAGAACACTTGGGTAGACCATCAGCTTTAGACCTCATTTACACGCAAACGAACCGAATACGATATCAAAAAAGTATTCGGTTCACACGAGACCGCTCGAAAGCGCTGGAGACGCTGTAGTACATATGCCAGGACTGTAAGTGGCGCTGTACTTCCGCCACAAAATACACCAAAAGCAGCGAAGAAGACACCCGAGCATGGTTGCCCTTCTGTTTATTCTCCGCGGTGGATTTAGCAACATATAGTTAATGTAGTTCTCCATGTCCACTTGTTGCTGATGGTTGTGGTAGAGGAGCTGTAGATTTTGCACTAACATCTGTAGCATGGTCAGTAGCTACAGACAGTAGCTACTGACCATGCTACAGCAGGGAGCAGCAGAGGCGGGGGGGAGAGGCGGAGCTATGGCTTCATCGTTATCAGGAAATGATCGTATAGGACGTACACACGGAGCCGTTTGGGCCCCCAGAGTGTTCCGTTTGCAGATCTATCCACCTTGGGACCCGTTATCGTCCGTTTCCGCGTTTCCGTTACGGCCTCGTGTGAACGAACGGGCTATACGAAAGAGAAAAGTAGCAGATACAACCGTTTGCGTTCTTGTGTAAACAGCACCTTAGAAAACAATGTAATGCAGTGAAGACGACGGTGGGTCCTTGTGTGTTTACCCTGTGACAACATCGTAATTGAGGGAGGGGTGGTCTTTGGAAACAAGAGGAACGAGAGGCTCTGGCTGCCACTCCTCAATCAGATCCTCCTTCTCCTGTGGAAGCACATGACAGCTGTTTAGAGACACACGCACACAGACACTCGTGATGTTCATGTGTCTCTGCACTCACCTTCTCGGTCAGTTTAAAGGTGTCATGGAGCTTGTAGGTCTTGGAGAAGAGAAGTCTGATGATCCACAGAATGAGGATCCCCTCCAGGATCAGGTGGTACGCAGGAGCCTGAGGAACAAAGAGACAGGAACATTAGGAGGGGCTGTGGATAAGGACTGTTGTTAGAGTGCATGGTGATTCCTGCAGGTATACTGTCCAGCCGCGTCTCATTCTATAATCGTTCCTCCAGAATGTTTTATTTTTTTATATTTAACAAGGATGTCATAGATTTTAGCGTCAGACCTTGGCTCAATGATGATATATGGATGTAAATATATTGTATATTATTAATTGTTGTCATTAAACAAAACCAAACTAGAAGGGATCTGAAGATCAAAACACCAAATATGATTTTTATTTCGTTTTTTGTCAAAAGAAGTGTTTTCTAAAATACTTTTTTGTTAAATAGGTTTGCGTTTGAATAAATGTTGCTGTGTAATTACATGTTGTGTTTTTACATTTTAAGCCGTTATTTCCACCAATTTCTACCAAACATCCTCTAATACATAACTTCTTAATATGAATTCCTTAACTATTAGTTAAGAATATGTTGTGTAATAGGGTAGTCTAGTGTCTCTTAAAATGTTACATCAGCCGTTCCATAATTCAGACATTAAGCTCCTTTGGTCTGAGGCTATATAAGTGGAGGTACTGTCAAGCAGGGGATCTTCTTAAACTTACATTACCAATCGTAAAGAAGTGTAAGATTAACAAGATGATTTAATGTATGACTTATGTCTGTTCAACTACAGAAGTTCATGACTTTAACTAGTCAATGTTCACGTTTACTGGCATTAAAGCCCAATTCTAAAACGTAACGTTAAGCCATCTCCTCACACATTGCAATTCACTCTTCAGCTTGGCTTCTACTCAACAATGTGTACAAATCAATCTGTTTAAAATGATATGTTATACTTTTCTGGCTAGCTACCGATGAAACATAAGGATTTCAAGGAGCATGCCGCTTTCTTGCTTCGCTTCTGCACGCTGATTGGACGTTGCAGCTCACACACGCCACGTGATTGGTTGAGAGAGAATGAGACACCCGCCTACACGCCGACCGACGGCTACTTCCTGACTGACAAGTTTACGAATAACAGCCGCGAACAAAGTTGAGAAACATGAACGAGTGGCTCAACAAACGACACATGTATTTGTTAACGGCATATTGTACACAGAATAATTGTAGAGAGGAGAAACTTGCCTCATAAAACGCTTGCACCATTTCCACCAACACCCACTGCTGTCCGGACGCCATGTTTATCTCCCTCCCCTGCTACGTCATCCGTGGTGATGCGTTTAAGTTCCAAAAGGGAAATAGTAAAACTGAGCGTCCGTCCATAAAATACACCTTGAGCGAGAGCAGAAATTCAACCATGACTTCTACCTTCTTCCACAAGCGTCACCTTGTTAGAAAAAGTGGTGGGGGACAATATACATATTTAAAATAAACAAATACAATAAAATAATCATTTAAATAATCATTAAAAAATAATGAAATAAAATAAGAATATAATACATAATACAATCATAAAAACTAACTTGAAAATATATATATAAAGCAATGTAATATGAACACAAAAAATATATATATATATATTTGTATTAAATTAATTTTAAAAGTGTGTCCGTGGCCCGTGATGGCGGGTGTATAAATTGTTATAAATTAGATTGCATAATCGTTTTTCTTCATATTTTATGTATTTTTCATTGTTTGTTCAATACTGGAAAGGTAAAAGTCCCACAAATGAACTGATGGGATTTGTTTTCTCTCACCAGTGAAGGCAAATGTTGATTTTAAAGATGAGATTTGTTTGTTTGTGCAATGCCGAGATCTCATGACCTTTATTCTATTATGTATTTGTTCTCTAGTCGAATCTCAGGTTTAACATTAATTATAACGGCCTGTTTGCATCGACAAGATGTGCTATTCACGCGGCACAGCTGATGGCGGGTGTTATAAAAGATATTCCATAATCGGTTTTCTTCATATTTGTTATGTATTTTTCATTGTTTGTTCAGCACTCAAAGGTCCAAGAAGTCCCACAATTGAATTTAATATTCATTTGACATGTTAACTATATCGTAAAGCGCTTCATGGGAGTAATTGTGGGATGATACATTTTCAAAGTATCACGATATGTATCGGTTGAGTATCGGTATCGTTCAGTGGTATCGGTATCGTCAAAAAGTCAACGATATGCATCCATGCAAAATGCACTTTTTGATGTCTTTTATACATACATATCTGTCCCCGGTGTGTCAGGGAACTCACGCAGCGTCAGAAAATAAAACCCTCTCTCTTTCCTCGTACCCAAATCTCTAAAAACGGGGCTACAACGGAGCTGATCCAGATTTGCGGCCGATATGACGTCAAATCGGCGGCGGATCCACAGCACTATCAGAAAAGCCTTTGAGCTCCATACTGTTAACATTTTTTATTTAGCCTTTATTTTTTTTATAGTTTTTCATATATCTGAGACCGATGCTATAGAGAGGCGAAGACCCTCCCTTTCCGGGGACCTCCATGGGACCTTATTTCGGAAAAATTACGTATTGAAGTCAATGGCGAGAGAAAAGTTATCTTTCAATCCCGTTTGAATTGTGCCACGAATTACACGTTTGTCAATTTAAAAGATAATTGTGCAAATAAAAATAAAAGGGTTTACAGTAGTAACACTGGTCTAAAAGTCATCACATTTCAGAATGGATTTTAAAGTGCTTATAAAGATTTACAAGGCTTTACATAACCATCAGTTACTGTCTTTCATTGTATAACCCTACAAGGACACTCAGATCCTCCAATGCATTTATTTTAGAAGTACCCACAGTATTACACAAGAAATCTGGGGAGGCTGCTTTCTGTTGTTATGACTGCCGCCCATTGGATCTTAGAACTTTTGTAAGAAACCTATCTTTTTAATTTGGGGTCATTTTTGTGATATCAATGTTCATGTTTTATGATTCTAACTCTTTCAGTTTGTTTATAACTTGATTTTAATTATGTTCCTCCATCATTATTTTCTATCTCTATAAGCACTTTGGGCTGCATCTTGCATGAAAGGTGCTATATAAATAAAGATTATTATTATTTGAATGAACCAAGTCTAAAAATACTAGAACCTACGCTTTAAAGGTGCATGTCATGGCCATTGCTACTGATCATAATTCCATTGTTGAGGTATACTAAAATACATTTACATCGTGCAATGTTCCAAACTCACATTGGTTTCTCATACAGCACATTGGTCCCCCCCACACACACTCGCAACGTCCCGCCGAGTGTGTGCGTGTGTGTGAGGAAGTCCGCGGATTGGTAACGTAAGTAAAAAATGGAAAAAGAGAAAACTCCAACGAGGCGTTCTGGGGCAGCAGACAGGTCTTCTCTGTGTTAGAGTTTACTCGCTACAGGGTGCACTTTGAGGGTTTGTGACTCAGCAGACCGTTTACATGCAGAAAAAGCTACATAACACAAGGGGACGGGTGATAACCGGAAAAGCAGAACATGGGACCTCACCGTACATAACTTAATTTGTAATCACAGCAGCTTTGGAATGGTAGAATGTGTGCAGCATAACTTTGAATGGGTCACTCTTAAAGCTTTTGAAAAATGGGAATACAGCTCTTCTACAAAAGCATGCACTGATGTATCTAAAACACTATTGTCCCACATTCAGCTTCATGCATTGAAAGAATAAAAGCAAAGACCAAATATCAATTTTTCAACATTTATTATGAATAATCAGGTGTTACGTTAGCAGTTGTTATTGCTAGTAGACTTTATGCTTGGTTTAAAAACATGAACATACTTTTGCCAGAATCCATGCAAATGATCCTCCACAGTGAAATGTGCATTAAATACACGAAGAACAAATATAACCTTATCATTTGGCTTTTATGATAAGAAAAACAACTGTTTACAACAATAGCTGGAGATCATGGAGACTCCATTTGTCTCCTGAAGAAAACGTTAATAGACTCTAGTGCAGGGGTGTCAAACTCAAGGCCCGGGGGCCAAATCCGGCACGCAACTTCCGTTTATGTGGCCCTGCAAGAGCTTGTGTGACACTTGGGTCCTGCTTGCTGTTGCTTTCTTGTACTTCACTTCAGTCAGTTTGAGATATCAATCAGCTTTTATTCTGCAAACCATGGCATAGACACACAGACACACAGTTTAGCCACAGCACAGTGAGATGTTGCTCCAAAGCTAAGAATCCTCTAACACTTACAGTGATCGTATAGTGGTATCATTTGTTTTGAGAAAAAGGATTCTAAATACAAATTCTTTCACACACACATACGGGTTTTGGGCCGAGGGCGACACCGTACTTCCGGTATCCACCATTTCACGCTTGGTGCAAGCAGAATATCATAGTCTCTTGCCTTAATCAATATCTAGTCAACTCTAAAATACCACATATATGCAATGGCATGATAATATTATTGTGACAAGTGGGGTATTCCCCTGGTGTTTCCAGAAATTAGACGGAGATGCAGCCAAAATCGACCGAAGGCCACTTTCGAGGGTCGTTTTTCCATACATCTGCAGGCAGTCTGTAAGGGCAATCCGACAACCCACACAGCTCTAGTTCACGCTGGTAACGACCTAGAGCACACCCCTCAAGTCCAGAGATGTAATCCGAAGACATGCAGCGATTTCTTCGGTCGTTAATTCAGAAAAAAAACCTAGTGCGCTCTGCCTGGCTACGTTAGCTAGCTGTTTATATTAGCACCTCCAGGATATTAGCACCTCCAGGAAAATGGCGTATTTATATATATATATATATGGCGCGCGTTGCATTGTGGGTAGCTCGTGACGTCACTGTGTGTGAAAGAATATAAAGAAACCCAATAACATTTATTACAAACATAAAACTATTTAGTGTGTAATTGTGACAATAAAAATTAATCAAATTGCTTAGATGAACAGTATTCAATAAAACATTTAACAGCTCAAAATAAACATACCTGCAAACCATGGAATAGAGACACAGATCCACAGTACAGTGAGATGTTGCTCTACAACGGAAAGTTTCACATCAGTGACGTAAATGCCACATGCACTCCACAACGTTAGCGGCTAACTAGTTAGCTGGAAAACGGCTCACTCTCAGTTTATGTACAATTCTTTTAAAAAGTGATACACTACGGAATCTAAAGACATTTAGCTAAACATAAAATATAACCAATAAATGCAGATGGATATACACAATAAAAACGGTCAAAATCATCCCCCTTCTCAAACTGCCATTCCCCCTTTCCATCCCTTATGTAATTTTATCAATGAACGTGGCACTGGTATTACTGCTATTTCAACATTCATTTTGAGTAAAATACTGTGGGCGAGGGAGCACGCACACACGCAATGACATGTTTACCAAGTCACTGACGCTATACTATGCGAGTGCCCTAGAGCAGTGCTTCTCAAAGTGTGGTCCGCGGACCACTGGTGGTCCGTGAGCGCCCCCTAGTGGTCTGTGAGTATATTGGTAACATTTCACATTTGAAATAAATAAATACATTTAAGTTTTCCGCACTCTCGCGGGAATATCTCCACAATGGAGCGAGCTTAAGTTTCACTTTTGATTGCATGACATAGCCCAGCGCAACACCTTCGTCAAACATTTTGCCACTTGTTTGTACCATTTTCAGGCAATTTGTAATCTGTTCTAGAAAAACGATGTGAATTTGGATATCTGTGGAGTTAGGTGGTCCGCGAGTGTTTTTTTATTGGTTAAGTGGTATAAAAATGTTTGAGAAACGCTGCCCTAGAGGGCGCCAGAGCACCGTGATGCGCCTATTTGATCGATGCCAGAAGCGCAGGTAAATGTCATCACAATTGATTGATTGATTGATTGATTGATATACTTTATTAATCCCCGTGGGGAAATTGTTTCTCTGCATTTGACCCATCCTAGTGTTAGGAGCAGTGGGCAGCCATTTTGAACAGCGCCCGGGGAGCAGTGTAGGGAACGGTGCCTTGCTCAGGGACACCTCGGTAGCACTTGGTCTTGCCGGGACTTGAACTGGTGACCTTCCAGTTGCCAAGCCAAGTCCCTATAGACAAGTCCCTATAGACTTCGCTTGGCAATGGCCAAGCGACCAGGAGGACAAGGCGATCTGACTTCATATTTAAAAATACTAAAAATAACATTTCAGGTAAGTCAAGAGTCAGTAATCTTAGTCATTACTTTAGTCACCAAAGGTGGAATCTATGGACATAAGCAGCAATAACAACTTAGTTTGGAGTTTAGCTACGTTTTTCTCTCGTGTTAGCTAGCTGGTCAGACTCAAAACTGTTGATGAAATGATACCACCAGCACCAGAAGAGCTGAAGCCCCTCCTTCAAGCAGTGAACACTCTGGTCATCTCCACAGCTGAGTGTGAACGTGGGTTTAGTCAGATGAACATTTTAACCACAACTAGAAGCTCCCTAGAGGTAAAAAGCATGTCAGCCTTGCTTTTCATCAAGTGAACCCTCCACTGAACAAGTTCAGACCAGAGGTATGTCAAGACTTGGCTTCAAAGCCATTGCTTAGCTCACAATCCGAAAGCAAGAGCCAGAAAAATTGAGACCAAAAAGCATGATTATGAAAATCTTTGGAAACTTCTATGAGATGGGGGAGAGTGGAGTCGGCAGCCGTTGACAACATTGGTCCTATTTTGTATTATCTGTATAATCTTTTAATATATTTTCATATTTTGTAAACAATTTCAATTTGCACTTAATTCCCTGTTAAAAAAAGTAACATTGGGAATGTTAACATCAAATATTTGTATTTGAACTGTAATAAAATGATGACGCATCAATTTTTTTCCTCAAATTTTTCATGAAGAATTTACATAATGATTTAATTAATTACGATACAAATGTAACCCTTTAGATACCAGTTTTGATTGTATACCAGTAACTGCTTTTTTGAAAAAATACACTATAATTCAATATTCTAAAAACTATGTTGACTTTATTATTAGTATAATCAGTTGATCCATCTGAATAATAAATGAGGGACTGTTAACCTACAAGATTTGTACCATAGACTTCCATTATAACCACATTTTTGTATCCCCTCCCCCGCTTTAAATGAAAGTGAAAAAAGATTTTGCACTAATTGTCCTCTGCATTTGACCCTAAATGTTAGTGGTGCCATGGCAGCCCGGGGACCGACTCTAATTCTGAGGTGCCTTGGTCAAGAGCAAGGAAAGGAGTATCTGAACATCCATCACATGCATGTTGTTTTAGGAGTATAATAATTATCTTCATGCTGGTTGGTCTCCCACCCAATTTTTTTTTACAACTTGAGTACTGGTTACAATGGTCAAACTACATTAGAACAGAATTGCCCCCATTTTGTCTTTAATAGTTACATTAGATATGTTAATGAGATATGGACCGCAAAACAAAAAATGTCCCTGGTTTTCATTTTTAAAATCAAGTTACCGAATGCAAGTAGTCGCCTTAGCTTATTTTGTTATGAGATGTGAATTACTGTTCAATGTAGTTGATGTAATAATCGTTTGGTTTCTTTCACATTACAAACAAGTTACAATTTTCAAAAGGTCTTGTGTTTTTTATCGGGGGGAGGCCCTTTTTCCAGTTTAGAGCGATAGCCCCACCAAATGTCCGTGCACGTCCCTGCACACATAGCATACCCACAATTATACAAACGCATACAAATACTACTCGGATATAACCCATAGAAAACCGGTATAATATCCTGACTGCTTAAACCTCAACTATCTTATGGAAGAATGCAAAAACTGAACTAGTAGCAGATGAGGTATCTTCAACCTTCTGTGCTGCCATCTCATATATCAACTTTTTAGGAGGTTTGACATTCCTCCCACATCTAGTAGTGACTGAACCACCACAGCCCGCATGAACACTATGAGATTGCGTGCAAACGGCATTGGTTTCATCAACAACTTCTGTGAAAGTTAAACGAGAAACACCAACTGAGTCTGGGTCAGTCAAGTCAGCAGCACTCACATGGTCTGGGTCAGGAGGTAGAGTCACACTGTCAGGGACTGGGTCAGGTGAGTGAGCATCACTGTCAGGGACATCTTGAACATCATACCCAAAATGCACCACATTCAGCGCAACACTAGCTTCCGGCTGCGACTTTTCAAAATAAAATGACAAAACTATGGCTGTAGTCCCAGTTTAACAGGATTTAATAAAACAAATATTCATTATTTACACTGTTACACTTTCAAAGAATATAATACGTTTATTATACGGTTACATGCCACTTTACAGAAGCAGGTTGCCCATAAACTACATGTCCCACAATGCATCTCGTTTTGTGACATGCGCACTGAAGAGACTTGCAATTATTTGCCAGGACTTCTGCTTTCAGACGTAGTTAATTCAGTTATTATCCTATCCGATAATAATCCAATTCAGAGGCAATAGTGTAATATAATACATTATTTTATATATATATATTATATATATGTATATTACGATAATGCTGATGTGGCCCTTGATGAAATTGAGTTTGACACTAGTGTGTGATCGCGTCATTCATTTCTTTATTGCTCAGAAAAACACTGACACATCAAATCTGGTACTTTACATCATTACAATATAGTTAACTTTATATTTTAGCATTATTCACCAGCTATTATTTGCCTGGTGATGACATTCAACCGACATTGTTCACATTACAATTTATTTTGATGTATTGCTGAAAAGATAGAGGCGTGTACAGTGATTCACTCGGCTGAACTCATGCCAAAAAAACATCTGCTCAGTTTCTCATTAGGATGCATGTTACAACACGAAAGATTTCTGTACGTTTGGTATGCAGTAACTGAAGGAACATGGTGTCATAAAGGGCTGCAATGCACCTGGTGATTAAATGTTGTCCTGAGACAGAAGTGTAAACATTATAATAACTATGGCAGTAAGAAGAAGCTCATAATAGAACAGTGAAATACATTTCCTTTCGTACGGGCAGATTACAGTTTAGAAGCAAATGCCTAAAAAAACACAAGACATTGCACTTTATCTGAATGTCCCATTAGAGGAAACGTAACCTGCTTTACCCCCCTCTTCTCCATGTCTCTTCTACATCAACATGTGTCCTCTCTTCTCCATGTCTCTTCTACATCAACATGTGTCCCCTCTTCTCCATGTCTCTTCTACATCAACATGTGTCCTCTCTTCTCCATGTCTCTTCTACATCAACATGTGTCCCCTCTTCTCCATGTCTCTTCTACATCAACATGTGTCCTCTCTTCTCCATGTCTCTTCTACATCAACATGTGTCCCCTCTTCTCCATGTCTCTTCTACATCAACATGTGTCCTCTCTTCTCCATGTCTCTTCTACATCAACATGTGTCCCCTCTTCTCCATGTCTCTTCTACATCAACATGTGTCCTCTCTTCTCCATGTCTCTTCTACATCAACATGTGTCCCCTCTTCTCCATGTCTCTTCTACATCAACATGTGTCCTCTCTTCTCCATGTCTCTTCTACATCAACATGTGTCCCCTCTTCTCCATGTCTCTTCTACATCAACATGTGTCCCCTCTTCTTCATGTCTCTTCTACATCAACATGTGTCCCCTCTTCTTCATGTCTCTTCTACATCAACATGTGTCCCCTCTTCTCCATGTCTCTTCTACATCAACATGTGTCCCCTCTTCTCCATGTCTCTTCTACATCAACATGTGTCCCCTCTTCTTCATGTCTCTTCTACATCAACATGTGTCCCCTCTTCTTCATGTCTCTTCTACATCAACATGTGTCCCCTCTTCTTCATGTCTCTTCTACATCAACATGTGTCCCCTCTTCTCCATGTCTCTTCTACATCAACATGTGTCCCCTCTTCTCCATGTCTCTTCTACATCAACATGTGTCCCCTCTTCTTCATGTCTCTTCTACATCACCATGTGTCCCCTCTGTGGAAAGAGACTCTGAAAGTTTCAGGAACAAAGATTCTCTCTCTTTTTGTCCTGATCCATTTCTATAAAAACCTGTCTGAAAATGAGCTGATCAGATTTTGGCCACTTTATGATGTCATAACCATTAGCCAATCAACAACCAAGGTAACCCCCCCCCCCCCCCCTTATCACCTGAATCTCCTCTAGAGCTCCATTGAGTTCTTTGTAACCAAATGTCTCTCAGAGGGGCGTGGGGAGGGGCTCCTTATTTTCACCTAAAGTAACAGACAGAGAATCAGCACTTTGGAAACAGGGCTGAAACAGAGGGGATTATGGGTAATGCTGCAATGATCTGTTTGGTGTTTCAGCCAATCAGAGACAGGCTCTGTATATATCTGAGAGCTATAACATAGTGATGAAAAACAGTATGATAGGGGACCTTTAAAATATGGATATAAGTTAACTAGATCCTGTGTTGAAGGCGGGGCTTGTTCATTTCCTACTTGAGCTCAAAGCTAAAAAATATATATATATCAGTTGATTTACAGACGTCTTTTTCGGAATTTAAGTCAATGGGGTAGAGCCTTCTGCGCCCTATGACCTCTTGGACTGAAATGGAAGTTGTAGTAACACCGATTGGACACTAGGTCGACTGTAAATAAGCGGGTTTTGTGTGTGCGTGATTCAACTTCAGAGGACAACCACATTCTAATAGCCTTTCTTTAATCACTTTAACGTTGTAAAATGCCCTAAAAGCTGAATCCTGATTTTTTTGTCTTCCATTCATTTGAATAAGCAGAGAATGGCTGCTGTATAGATGAGCTGAATGGAGGAGGGGCGAGGGTGCACATGCTCTATGGGCCTGTTTTAGTTTTAAGGACTCCGGCCATTTTGGCTTCATTCGCCACTTTTATAGGAATAAACAGGGACTCGCCTCCATTGCTGTATCCAGTTCTCTTTTAACAACCATTGTTCAAGTGCAACTTTTTGGCCATGACCTAGGTAACGTAAGGCAACACAGACTCTGCTGAAACCAGTTCTTTGAGGCCTGGCGTGGCGTGTTAGGGCCTTTCGAGTGCCTTAAAAAAACAATGTTGTTGTCAAGCATCTTAAGAGTGCAACACAGAAGATTCTTACCATTCAACACTTTATAAGACGATTGTTCTGGCATGTTTGATTCAATCAGACAATAGCGAGCAGTCAGGTAAGCATTACATTTTAAGGTCAAAGGTTAAAGCCAATGGCATAGTGATGATAGCTGCTATTAAAGGAAACATTCTATCAGATGTCCACTGGAGTTACATTTTGATGAATGGAAGAAATGCAGGACAGTCTTGAGCTGCTGAAGGATTTGGCATTAGTACAAAAAACAAAAAACAACTACTTGACTTACTACTTGAAATTAGAGAAATAGAGAACATGCTAAATAATGTTAGCAAAGTAGTACAACAGGAATCATTTGGGCAGGGACAGCCGTAGCTTCAGGTGAGTAGAAAGGAACTTCTCATTAGCCGCTTTCACACCAAGTACTTTCCCGTACTTAGCACTTAGTTCCCCCATGGAACTAAAGAGCCGATCGCGTTCACACCGGAATAAGTTCCCTGAGGGAAGATTACGTGAATGAAGCCGCTGACGTCACTTGTTCTTCTGCTCTGGGTTTACTGGCAGGCCGCAAACAACTTCACGGCGTATACTGCCACCCGAAGTCCCCGGAGTTAGGGACTGGTTTCAGTAGAAGCTGCTGGGACATCTCCTCATCTCCACCGCTCCCATGTTTTTTTTGTTGTGTTGTCATAAGTTAGTCTCTCTCCGTTGGTGCGCGGGGCTAATGCTAATGCTAATAATGCTAATGCCAGCAAATACAATGGCGGCTTCAAAAAACTTTTCAGAGTTTTACGGGGCGTGGTTTGCAATTCGCCCAGCCAATCAGAAATTGGAACGTTTTTTCTCCCCAGGAAAGTACCACCTCTCTAGCAGGGACTGAAAAGGGGGAAAGTTCTCATGAACAAAGTTCTCTTTTTGGTGTGAATGCAAAATCCCAGGAACTATCGGAACTAAAAGGGAAAAGTACTCGAGTGTGAAAGCGCCTAATGAAGATTGACTCTTTTTCACACACACATAAACACTTACAGATTGTATCGTTGCAGTCCATGCTGCTTCTCGTGGCACAGCAACCATATTCCACATTCACAAGACTCTATAGCGCATTCATGTCACGGGTTAACTGCTAACAAGCAATCACCATCGTCAGGTATTTTGGGTGATACAGCTTGTTCTTTGGTCATTGTTCAAAAACCAAAGCTTGGGACTTCTCAAAGTAGGTAATTTACACATGTTATATAAATCAGCGGTTCCCAACCTTTTTCACCACTTAAAGTGGACCTATTATGCTATATTGGAAAAATATATTGTCGGGCCGTTTTTGCTTAAAATACCAAACAGTTCACCCGTTGTAGCCATGCCTCATACTGCTCATACCCTTCTTTTGCAGCCCTGTTAGAGAAATGCGGATTTTGAGTCCTTAGCTTGAAAAAATAACATAAGAGGAGGCGGAGCTAATGCCTGATCAGAATTCTACCGGAGATAAAGTTAAATTCTGCTGTGATAAAACGCCATCCTGTTCTAAACCACATCAAGGATTATTTCTGAAACAGTATGGAGCTCAAATGCCTTTTCTCTTGCGGGTTTATCACAAGGTGAGTTCGTTTTTTTATTTCCTGCTTTTTAAACACATGTGCTCTACAGTACAGGTTAGCTCTGAGTGTTAGCGAGGCTTGCTAATGTAAACAAAGACGAGATTACATCCAAAAGACGTCAGGCATTGTTTCTGATAGCAACTTTCCGTGGGTCCGCTGCCGATTTGAGGTCAGATCGGCAGCAAATCTGTATCCGCTCGTTGTTCACCCGTTTTTAAAAGATTTGGGTACGGAGGAAAAGAGAGAGGGTTTTATTTTCTGACGCTGCGTGAGTTCTCCGATGCACCGGGGACACATATTTATGTATAAAAGACATCACACAAGTGCATTTTGCACGATAGGTCCCCTTTAAGAATCTAAAAAATGTTCGCGGCCCACATTCAACCATAAACAATACGGAGGCTAAATAAAGTTCTGATTGGTCAATTCAGAACATGTGACACTGTGTTAGTCCAGTAGTACAGAGCGCTGTCAAGGACTGTACTGACTAAGGAGGATCGAGAAAGAGAAAGTAAAAGATGTTAAAATAAAAAAAATCTTAATAATGAATTGTTTCCACACAAATCATAATGTTTTCCAAATTATTTGGCGGCCCACTTGCAATGCGTTCCCTCAGGTTGGGAACCGCTGATATAAATGTTAAAAAGTGGTCCGTGAGCACCCCCTAGTGGTCCGTGAGTATATTGGTAAAATGTCACATTTGAAAGTTTTCCGCACTCTCGCGGGAATATCTCCGCAATGGAGCGAGCTTAACTTTCGATTGCATGATAGAGCCCAGCGCAACACCTTCGTCACACATGTTGCCATGTTGTCTTTTACGAACATTTATCCATGCTGGAAGTAGATTCAGATGTGTTAGGAGTTAGATAGAGATTATTATCTAATATATGCATCCAATGAAGCATTGCATGACATCTGTTGATGATCAGAGGCTGTTGTTGGGGCTGCATAAATGTTTTTTGTTTTGTAGGCAGACCATGCAGGCCAGCCCGATGGTCACCAAGGTTCATGTTTTAATAGCATTTTTAGAAAAAAAGCCCAGGCGAGCCTAAAATGGACAAAGGGCTTAGACCTCAGAGACCTCAGAGAGTTGAACTTTGGCCTGCGACCATAGTTTTACTATATTTTGTTTTGAAAATCCACAGCAGAGGTTTGTGTCGTACTACATGTGGTGTATTTTGCATATCTCTCAGTAGCCAACGATCTGTGAGTCTGTTGGCTCGGACATAAACTCCGTAATAAATGTAGTCAACATTTCATAAGAGGTGTAAAACCTGAGCATTTTAAATCGCATTTGAACTAAATGCTTATATAATCTGTAGTTAGGTTAAGCTGTCATTATTAGGCTGTAATTTGTTATACTGTTGGAGTGGGAAGCAGGCCTATTGTTTTTGGATATTTGTGGAGTTAGAGGGTCCGCGAGTGTTTTTTTTATTGGTTAAGTGTCCTTGGTATGAAAAACGTTGAGAAACACTGCTCAAAGCCAATCCCTAAGAGCTGGAAGGTTACAAAGCTATATGTTTGCATCATTGGCACAGCAGTTAACAAATCAATAATTCTGAAACTAACAACACATTTGGATTTAGTCCATGATTTCCTTAGTTGGTTTAGAACTGGATAAGGTAGCAGACACTTGTCTTATGAAGGCTTCCAACACGTTGACACAGCAATACCATACTTGGTTACCTCTGGTTTCTTCCCTGCTGTGTCGTCAGTTTGGATTTGTGTGGCCTTACTGGATCGGTCCATTTAAGTTTTCTGCACTTTCTGGATCAGTTTGTCCAGGCTACAAAGAGCTGTGATCCTCCGTCACACCACGACATGCGTCCCAGCAGCCGTGTCGAGTCCAGGAGGGCTGAAGGGTCAGGATGCGGTTCTGTTGTAGCCCGTCTCTACGTGTTTCTCCAGCCACAGCTCTGCTAACTGCATTGTCGATGCAAACGTACTCGCTCTCGACCCAAGGCACATCTTGTACTGCTTCTGCTCAAGACTTGTGTTGCAGTGGACAGGATGATAAAGGTGAACAATTCCTGGTTCTTGACTGCGTAATACTTTCAACCCAGAATTAATCACTTTCGTGTACAAGTCTACGTCTTCCAATCCCCAGCCTAATATCGAGGTGTCGAAACCTCCAGCTTTTATTAAATCACTCTTGAAAACACAGGTGATTCCAAATCCGTAATCCCGCCAGAAACCACTTTTCTTGGTCAGCACAAATTTGTTTTCTCTCGGGGCCTTCTCAGAGTACACTATCTTGGGGTTGTACTGGCTAAAGACAACAGGGAAGTAGACTTGTTTCCCTTGGACAGAATTTTCTCTGCAGCGCTGCAAGGCATCCCCACTAAAGATGAGATCAACATCGCAGAAGAAGAGTAAGGAGTCGTTATCCAGCTGTGAGGAGCCCAGCTCAAGAGCAAGGCCTCGTGAGAAGTTGCCTGTCATGGGGATGATTGACAGGTCAGCTTTGGGATACTTCCTGCTGTAGTCTTTGATTAACGGAGCGTGTTTTTCCATGTTCTCATTGTCTACCAGAATGACGGACAGCTTAACATTTTGTTTGGGTATCAAACACACTTTCTCAAAGTTCTCCATAAAGCGGACAAAGTTCTCGTAGCGACCTGATAATGGGACGAGGATGTTGACTTTTCTTTGGCTCTGCTCCCACATCTCCCTGTTTGATTCGTAGACCTGGAAAGGTGACAAAAACTTCAGAGAGTTGGACAGGAAAGACAGGGATTGTGACTCAGAGTTGATGGCGGCAACGAGTTCAGACACGTCTAACTCTTCAGTTTCAGTGAAGAAGGGACGACTGAACGACTGCTGAAGGTAAGCGTGTCGTCTCACGGGAACTGTTATCTTACGTCCCTTGTGTTTCTTGTAGAGAAGCAGTAAGTCTATGATGTATTCTGCGCCATGCATGGGATCCACTCTGTAATAGCCGTACTGGATCTCCTTAAAGTCGATTACACGGCCGCGTGTTTTGGAATTCTCGTTAATCATTTCCATGACCTGGCGTATAACGTCTTCCATTGCAGTGCGAAGCAAGTTGCCAAGGCTCTGCCGGGCCACTTTGTTCTCTGCAGCAGAATAAATGTGGCGACTAGTCAGGAAATCCCACTCAATGACATCATTCCTATCGCCTGGTTTAAAGCGCATGTAGGAAGGAGAGGAGCCCAGCTGTTGGTCCTCCCACAGCACTTCACTATCACTCAGGTGACTCATCAGCAGGCCCTCCCGGTGCAGCAGGATGCTTTGGTAACACAGTCTGGAGATCTCCCGGCTCATCATGAAGCTGTGCAGACGGTACTGGTAGGCCGGCTTCTTGTTGGGGTGGAGTGTAATGGCGTTGTGGATCTTGCTGCTGTGAAGTTCTTCGATGAAACCTCTCTTGTTGTGTTCATAGTTCTCGTAGAAGAGCTGCTGCATCTGTGGAAAGAGAGGGTAAGAGCATGGGTCATGTCCTAGTACCACAATAACTCTAACTGTCATAAAGCCTATTGTTTTTCCAAGTCCATATAAACCACTGCACAGGCAATACAACTGAGCTTTGTTGTGGACTGGCATGCTATGATTTGACATCCCCAAATAAGCAAAACAGAATAAGTGGTCATGCTTTTTGATTGAATGAGATATCTAATTAAACTGGTACTGAAAACTGTTTATAAGAAGGATATTATAAACCTGGAAAGTTTACCAAAGTTAATAACGTAAATGTCCCCAATACAGGACAAATAAATAAAGGATTTCTGATAACTGAGTCCAGCAATACTAACCATACTTCCTGTCACTGAATATTGACTTTATGACAATGAATTTCCCTGAAAGAACCGCCTCAGTTCTTACCTCATACGACCACACACACTGTGTTCCTCCAAAGCGTCGCACACAGCGGCCAATCTCCACATCCTCGTGGGTGGTGTACATCTCCCTCAGACAGGTGCTGATGTGAGGGACCATCCTGCGGAGAACCTCTCGACTGAATATCATCCCGGGGCCCCCCATGCAGAAGTTCTCTCCGGGCTCCAGAGCCAGGCGGCCCAGCTCCTCGGCCATGCCCAGGCCCGTCTGGCCCAGGTACTGAGGCTTGCTGCTGTTCAGGGAGCGCAGGAACGCCTCCAGCTTCTCACCTGCAGGAGGGTCAAAGTGGAACAGATGAGTTGGTTTAAAACGTATAGATAAGATACGTTTATAAGTTATGCCAAATGTATCAACTCAATAAATGTGTAATGTTAAAGGTCCCCTATTATACTGTTTTTCATCAATATATCATAGGACTCAGCTATATACAAAACACGTCTCTGAAGTGTTTGGCTCCACCAAACAGATCATTGCAGCATTACCCATCAGTGCATGACATTAAGGATGTTGGGAGATGGCCCTGTCTAAGCTAATTTACAGATGGCCCTGAGCCCAATAGAGATGGCCCTGAAAAATGCGCGCGGACGAAATGACGCACGAAGGGTTTGGGGGGCCTCCCCCTAGAACATTTAGATGTTTGCAGGTCTTAGATGCTGCCTGGTTCTCTAGACTGAATTATAAGATGAACCACCACAATGTTATATTGAACAATTTCAATTTTATTCTTCATTTCACTTGTTTGTTTGTTCTTGTTTGTGTTTGCTCGCTTGCATGCCCTGCATAGCTATAAGAAATACTTAAGTTGTTGGTCAAAACACTTTCCATCTGATGAAGGCAGATGCCTTCATCAGATGGAAAAAGGTAGAAAACATTACATTCAGTTGTAACTGCCAAAACAAACATTATTTACACTATTATGGCCCCTGTTAAAATTGTTTGTAATGTTATCTACTGTAAGTTGGTCGAACGAATGCCTCCTCATCCGGAAGCTGACCGAGCAGACCCGAGCAGCAGTCAAGAGGAGCCGAGCGCATCCGCGAAGCACACAAAATGGCGACGTTAGAGTTCCCGTTAGCCGGCAAATCTATATCTCTTCGGTCAAAATAATTTCCCTTTAGAGCAATACCGCTTCAGTTGCGCCACTTATGTGACAGACAAGAATAGTCAACTCTAATGTCTAACACTTAATGTGGAGAAAGAGATGTCCTGGATGGGTTGATTGTGCGTTGATCTGTTGGTAATGCCTCGGGGTTCCGGTGGGCATGTAAACACATGCATAATGCTGCGCTATACTTTGTGGCCTCATCCAGTTGCATAGCGACACGTATTGTTTAGGTGTCTTTTAATAAGCAGGTAGTCATATCATTAGCTAGAACTAGCTGCATCTGATCGATATGGACATAAACGCGAGTGAAGTCTAATCTGACGGGAGAGAGATCAGCTGCTGCTGACGAGTCGAGACGCAGCTCTGCATGATCACATGCAGCGGTGAGCGGAACAAAACACACACTTCAGGTTAGAATATCACACGTAGCTATTTTAATTACCTCTCAAACTACCTAAACGAGTTATAGATATGTTTAGTTTTACTGTCGGGTCACTCATTACTGATCCGCGAGCTGCATGATACTGGCATAATAGATTGCCCGGTCGGGCAACCAGCAGGTGAGGCTTCCGAGCTAAATACTAGATGGCCCCGGGCCATCGGGCAGTCCTTAATGTCGAGCCCTGCCCATAATCCCCTCTGTTTCAGCCCTGTTCCCAAAGCGCTGATTCTCTGTCTGTTACTTTAGATGAAAATAAGGAGCCCCTCCCCACGCCCCTCTGAGAGAGGTTTGGTTACAAAGAACACAATGATGCTTGAGGAGGAGATTCAGGTGATAAGGTGGGGGGGGGGTTACCTTGGTTGCTGATTGGCTAATGGTTACACGAGCCAAAATAAATCGTGATGACATCATAAAGTGGCCAAAATCTGATCAGCTCATTTTCAGACAGGTTTTTATAGAAATGGATCAAAAAGAGAGAGAATCTTTGTTCCTGAAACTTTCAGAGTCTCTTTCCACAGAGGGGCATACTTGCCAACCCTCCCGATTTTCGCGGGAGACTCCCGATTTCATTGCCCTCTCCCGGTTTCCTCCCGGGGTCATATTTCTCCCGCATTTCACCCAATTTCTGACAACATCAGATTTACTCAGGACTGTTTCCACTCGGACCAGCTACACCATTGTTTGGTTTCCATGGTAGCGCGTCTCTTTAGAGGGGACACATGTTGATGTAGAAGAGACATGAAGAAGAGGGGACACGTGTTGATGTAGAAGAGACATGAAGAAGAGGGGACACATGTTGATGTAGAAGAGACATGAAGAAGAGGGGACACATGTTGATGTAGAAGAGACATGAAGAAGAGGGGACACATGTTGATGTAGAAGAGACGTGAAGAAGAGGGGACACATGTTGATGTAGAAGAGACATGAAGAAGAGGGGACACATGTTGATGTAGAGGAGACATGAAGAAGAGGGGACACATGTTGATGTAGAAGAGACGTGAAGAAGAGGGGACACATGTTGATGTAGAAGAGACATGAAGAAGAGGGGACACATGTTGATGTCGAAGAGACATGAAGAAGAGGGGACACATGTTGATGTCGAAGAGACATGAAGAAGAGGGGACACATGTTGAAGTAAAAGAGACATGAAAAAGAGCGGACACATGTTGATGTAGAGGAGACATGAAGAAGAGGGGACACATGTTGATGTAGAAGAGACATGGAGAAGAGGGGACACATGTTGATGTAGAGGAGACATGAAGAAGAGGGGACACATGTTGATGTAGAGGAGACATGAAAAAGAGCGGACACATGTTGATGTAGAGGAGACATGAAGAAGAGGGGACACATGTTGATGTAGAAGAGACATGGAGAAGAGGGGACACATGTTGATGTAGAAGAGACATGGAGAAGAGGGGACACATGTTGATGTAGAGGAGACATGAAGAAGAGGGGACACATGTTGATGTAGAGGAGACATGAAGAAGAGGGGACACATGTTGATGTAGAAGAGACGTGAAGAAGAGGGGACACATGTTGATGTAGAAGAGACATGAAGAAGAGGGGACACATGTTGATGTCGAAGAGATATGAAGAAGAGGGGACACATGTTGATGTAGAAGAGACATGAAAAAGAGCGGACACATGTTGATGTAGAGGAGACATGAAGAAGAGGGGACACATGTTGATGTAGAAGAGACCTGAAGAAGAGGGGACACATGTTGATGTAGAGGAGACATGAAGAAGAGGGGACACATGTTGATGTAGAAGAGACATGAAGAAGAGGGGACACATGTTGATGTAGAAGAGACATGAAGAAGAGGGGACACATGTTGATGTAGAAGGGACATGAGGAAGAGGGGACACATGTTGATGTAGAGGAGACATGGAGAAGAGGGGACACATGTTGATGTAGAAGAGACATGAAGAAGAGGGGACACATGTTGATGTAGAAGAGACATGAAGAAGAGGGGACACATGTTGATGTAGAAGGGACATGAGGAAGAGGGGACACATGTTGATGTAGAGGAGACATGGAGAAGAGGGGACACATGTTGATGTAGAAGTGACGTGAAGAAGAGGGGACACATGTTGATGTAGAAGAGACATGAAGAAGAGGGGACACATGTTGATGTCGAAGAGACATGAAGAAGAGGGGACACATGTTGAAGTAAAAGAGACATGAAAAAGAGCGGACACATGTTGATGTAGAGGAGACATGAAGAAGAGGGGACACATGTTGATGTAGAAGAGACATGGAGAAGAGGGGACACATGTTGATGTAGAGGAGACATGAAGAAGAGGGGACACATGTTGATGTAGAGGAGACATGAAAAAGAGCGGACACATGTTGATGTAGAGGAGACATGAAGAAGAGGGGACACATGTTGATGTAGAAGAGACATGGAGAAGAGGGGACACATGTTGATGTAGAAGAGACATGGAGAAGAGGGGACACATGTTGATGTAGAAGAGACATGAAAAAGAGCGGACACATGTTGATGTAGAGGAGACATGAAGAAGAGGGGACACATGTTGATGTAGAAGAGACCTGAAGAAGAGGGGACACATGTTGATGTAGAAGAGACATGAAGAAGAGGGGACACATGTTGATGTAGAGGAGACATGAAGAAGAGGGGACACATGTTGATGTAGAAGAGACATGAAGAAGAGGGGACACATGTTGATGTAGAAGAGACATGAAGAAGAGGGGACACATGTTGATGTAGAAGGGACATGAGGAAGAGGGGACACATGTTGATGTAGAGGAGACATGAAGAAGAGGGGACACATGTTGATGTAGAAGAGACATGGAGAAGAGGGGACACATGTTGATGTAGAAGAGACATGGAGAAGAGGGGACACATGTTGATGTAGAAGAGACATGAAAAAGAGCGGACACATGTTGATGTAGAGGAGACATGAAGAAGAGGGGACACATGTTGATGTAGAAGAGACCTGAAGAAGAGGGGACACATGTTGATGTAGAAGAGACATGAAGAAGAGGGGACACATGTTGATGTAGAGGAGACATGAAGAAGAGGGGACACATGTTGATGTAGAAGAGACATGAAGAAGAGGGGACACATGTTGATGTAGAAGAGACATGAAGAAGAGGGGACACATGTTGATGTAGAAGGGACATGAGGAAGAGGGGACACATGTTGATGTAGAGGAGACATGGAGAAGAGGGGACACATGTTGATGTAGAAGAGACATGGAGAAGAGGGGACACATGTTGATGTAGAAGAGACATGGAGAAGAGGGGACACATGTTGATGTAGAAGAGACATGAAGAAGAGGGGACACATGTTGATGTAGAAGAGACATGAAGAAGAGGGGACACATGTTGATGTAGAGGAGACATGAAGAAGAGGGGACACATGTTGATGTAGAAGAGACATGAAGAAGAGGGGACACATGTTGAAGTAGAAGAGACATGAAGAAGAGGGGACACATGTTGAAGTAGAAGAGACATGAAGAAGTGGATTTTGCATAATAGGTGACCTTTAAAAAGGAAATACGAAACTAAGACAATTTTGAACAAATCATGAACTAAACTGTGCCAGGCTTAGTAAATAAATCATCCACACAAAAGCTTCCTTTCCTAAAACACAGCTCTGTGTTTGCCTAACCTGTTGGTTTGTTTCAAACCCATAGTCTCTGTCTCACTGCTCCTGCGTACATGGGCCATGTTCTGAGATATCATCAATTAACTTGATGAATGTAATGTAACTATTTCTAATGGTGACCATAACTTCTATTGTAAAAAGTCAGATAAAAACTGAGTTTTAAACTTGGTTGGATTGGCCAATAAGCAGTCATGTATTAGTCTTGGCTAATTCAGCCAAAACCAGATGAGGGCCCTATACTGTGTTTGCTGTAATTTGGTCTAACACATTTGGAATAAGCATCAAGTAGGTTTTTGACACAGGGCCAGAAACAACACTGACAATAATGCAAAACATACATTGAGGCCCTTAACATTATAATCTGGGCTTCGTCTGACTAAAGACCTGCATTTTAAAAAACACACACACACACACACACACACACACACACACACACACACACACACACACACACACACACACACACACACACACACACACACCACACACACACACACACACACACACACACACACACACACACACACACACACACACACACACACACACACACACACACACTATTCACCTCTTATGTAAACGTCATCATCTGCCCGCATGAACCACTCATATTTATCCAGGTAGTGGTCGTGGATGTATTTCAGCATCATGAATGACTTCTTCTGTGGAGGGTACGAGTCGTCCACACCTGCCAGCGAGACCACGGGCACGGGGACAGGTAAGTGGATGGACCCGGATCCCTCGCTGGAGAAAAACTCCACTTTCCCGGGGATGGAGCTCACCCAGGTCTGGTAGGCAGCCACGGTTCGGGTATCCAGATACTTCTTGGCTGTCATGACGCCGACATAAAGGAACCGTTTCGGCCTGCCTGTGGTTCTCCCCCCGGTGCTGTTTCCAGGACTGGATGTCCTGTCCTCCTCCGGGCTGAGCTGTGGGCTTTCCCCGGGGATGAAGGGACCTTTCCCGGCGGAGGAATCACTGTGACTATGGTACAAACACACGGGAGATTTCTTTCCTTTACTCTCCAGAACTTGAGGTACAAAGAGCCACGTAGAAGCGGTGAATCCGAGAAACACGCCGAAAATAACGGTCACCAACGGTCTCCTAGGTTTCACAGCCATTGCTGCTGACTTGCTCTGTGTATCAATGGTACCGTTGTGTGAGGAGGTGCTGACGTGTATCCAGCATCTCTCTGTGGAGCATTACTGTCCTACCTGATATGGAAAAATACACTTTCCACCTCTTTTAGCGTAAATAAACAAACTGACATTCAGAATAGCCCCGTGCCTGAAGGCTCGCGCGTCCCATTTGAAAACTGCACAGTTCCATTCCGTACCGTCAGCGACTACTCACTAACCCAGTTATCCTCCATAGTTGTTTCCACATCTTTGTCCTAGCATTAGGCTAGTCCAAACATATCCGTAGGTCTGGACCAAACACTCCCCCCTCTGTACACTCCCCCTTTAGTTTACCATCGTAGTCTTCTTATAAGCGTAATGCCTTCTGTCAGTGACAGCCAGGTAACCTGAGCTGTGTTCATGAACAGCGAACATTTCCACTCGGAGTTTTCCTTCTTCAGACTAAAAGCCTTGTTAATATATATCTACGGAAATGACGAACTAAAACCTTTTTTTGAGCAGAACCAGTACATTAAAAATGCAAGGGGAAAGTCTGTACACGATAAAAAGCAATAAAGGATTGTTCTAATTCATAATAAATCTCACAGCAGGACGTTGGTGCCTTTATTTTGAAGGGTATTTTCTTGCTCACATGAAAAGCAGACTTCTGGTCACGTGTCTGTCTGTGTGTCTGTCTGCACTAACTAATTATACCAGCAGGTGGCAGCAGAGTTAAGGCAAGGCAAGGCAAGGCAAGTTTATTTATAGAGCACTTTTCAACGCAAGGCAATTCAAAGTGCTTTACAAAAAAAAGGAAAAAAAAGAAAGACATTAAGCATTAAAAAAGAAAGCTAATCAAATAAACATTAAGGACAAATACATGGATAAAAGTTACAGTGCAGTCTAAAATATAAATAGTTCAATTAAACATTACAAGAAAAAGTACATGGATAAAAGTTACAGTGCAGTTTAAGATATGAATAGTTCAATTAAAAGCAGCGACAAAAAGAAAAGTCTTCTTGCTGGATTTAAAAGTAGTAAGAGTTGCAGCGGACCTGCAGGTTTCTGGGAGTTGGTTCCAGATGTTTGGAGCATAATAACTGAACGCTGCTTCTCCATGTTTAGTTCTGACTCTGGGGACAGAAAGCTGACCAGTCCCTGAAGACCTGAGAGATCTGGATGGTTCATAGTTTAGCAGGAGGTCAGTAATGTATTTTGGGCCTAAACCATTCAGTGCTTTATAAACCAGCAGCAATATTTTGAAATCTATTCTTTGACACACAGGAAGCCAGTGTAAAGACTTCAGAACAGGAGTGATGTGATCCACTTTCTTAGTGTCAGTGAGGACTCGAGCAGCGGCGTTCTGAATCAGCTGCAGCTTTCTAATAGATTTTTTAGTGAGACCTGTGAAGACACCATTGCAGTAGTCCAGTCGACTGAAGATAAAGGCATGGACAAGTTTTTCCAAATCCTGCTGTGACATTAGTGTTTTAATCCTAGATATGTTCTTTAGGTGATAGTAGGCTGATTTAGTAACTGTTTTAATGTGACTGTTGAAACTCAGGTCGGAGTCCATGACTACACCTAGATTTCTGGCTTTATCTGTTGGTTTGAACATTGCAGACTGAAGCTCAGCGCTAACTTTTAAACGTTCTGCCTTGGCTCCAAAGACCATTACCTCAGTTTTATCTTTGTTTAATTGGAGAAAGTTCTGACACATCCAGTCATTGATTTGTTCAATGCACTTACTCAGTGTTTGAATTGGAGCATAGTCTCCTGGTGAAATTGTTACGTAAATTTGTGTGTCATCTGCATAGCTATGGTAACTTATTTTGTTGTTCTTCATTATCTGAGCCAGTGGTAGCATGTAGATGTTAAAGAGAAGAGGCCCCAAGATGGAGCCTTGAGGAACCCCACATGTCATATTTGTCAACTCAGATGTGTATTTACCTATAGAAACAAAGTTGTTTCTAACCAATTTAGAACTGTTTCCGAAAGTCCCACCCAGTTTTCCAGTCGGTCCAGTAATATGCTGTGGTCAACAGTGTCAAACGCAGCACTGAGATCTAATAATACTAACACTGAAGTTCTGCCACTGTCTGTGTTTAAGTGGATGTCGTTAAAGACCTTTACAAGAGCAGTCTCAGTGCTGTGGTTTGGACGAAAGCCTGACTGGAACACATCGAAACAACTATTTAAATGCAAGAAATTACTCAACTTTTGAAAAACAACTTTTTCAATGATTTTACCTAGAAATGGCAGGTTTGATATGGGCCTGTAATTGTTCATTGCTGAAGCATCTAGATTATTCTTTTTTAAGAGCGGTTTAATGACTGCAGTTTTCAGGGCCTGTGGAAAAAGTTAAAGTTAAAGAAAATGTTCAACTAAAGGCCATTTTTTAAAATATAAATACAAAGGTTGAAGAAATCCTGCATTATTGTACTCAAGTAAAACTAGTACGACAATTGTACTTAAAATACCCCAAATAAAGTACTCATATACTATAGTATGCATTCCACCATGGGGGACACAAAGGGATAAAGGGGAAAATTATAGGAAACAGTGGTTAAAGATTATAATGATGGTTTTCAAAACGCCTCACACACACAAGTCCTTGCCATGCTAACATACACATACAGTCTGGAGGAGCCTGGCTTCCTGGTGGGAGTGGCGAAGTCCCTCCCCTAACCCTAACCCAGACAAAGGGTTAGGGTTAAGGTTACAGGCAAGTTTCGAGTTATAATGTGAGCCTTAACTAACGCGCACACGCGTGCAAGCACACACAGCAGCAGCAGCCCTCTACTTGCTACAAACTTAAATATGAAAAGGTTGAACTACGCACACCACATAACTCATCATCTCGGCTCGCGCAGGACGCTCACAGGCAATAATATATTGCGCACCTTGGAGGTGAAGTACAGGCATATTGTCATTCAAGAGAGAATACGATGCGTAGTTATTTTGGAAAACATGTTTTTCTTTTAGCCGATTTACCTCGTTAACGTAAATAATACTCATTGCATTGACACATGCAACACACTCTCACTCCCTAAGCGTCCAATAGCGACGTTTGGTCAGTGTCCGTGGCGTCCAATTTTGACGCTCCTAGTCTCCTTCAGCGTCATAAAGGGACGCAAATAGCTTTCAACTGATTGCAATGTATTCCCATCTGCATCGGGATTTGACGCTCATGGAAGCACGGCATTCGTTTATGCCGGCTGCCCTTAAAGGCAATGTGAGCATCCATTCCCATTGGATAACGGAGAATTTTACACCCGGAAGTAAGTACTCCTCTTACTGTCGATTGATTTTACAGTGATATCTGCACTACTCATCGACTAAAAAACACCAGATTATCCTTGTTAATTACACAACATTGATTGGTTTAAATTGTGTGCAATGCTTTTGTATTTTTCCCCTTCGATTCGGAGAAACAAATATGTTTTCTGAGTAAAGGATGGCAGAAGACACTACACTACCCAGAATCCCCAGCTATCGTTTGGCCTACACCATGTGCTCTGTTTGACAAACCCCGTTTTTTTCACCATTCATTCCGATGGCTGGCGTCTATGTCACGTGATCTTCAAATTTCTCCCTGCAGAAAAAGAAAACATGGCCGAACTTCGTTTTATTCTCGGTAGAAAAGGCCTATTTTAAAGTTAGTTTGGCCATTAAAATGCGTTTTGATGTCATTTGATGCGAGAAATATGAGTTGTTATTTCAGATTATGTGTGCAGTGGATGTACATGTACTTAGTTTGCTAGTTATTACGAAGATTACTTCAGGAAATCGCGACGTTTTCATTGTTACCAAGGTGGTTGCTAGGGACGCTGCTATCGATATTATTTCTGTTATGTTGTGTAACTGTTTAATGGTGTTATCTTTATTGCTACCCCCTTCCCCGTCAATGTATAGTGTTGGTCCACAGCGCAAACATATTAGTTTAACAAAATCCGCATCTAAAGATAGCCTACGTTATTTCCCCCCTGTGCAATTCCAGTCTCACATCTCAGAGCACATCGTCATTAACAAATACCGGAAACAGACCGAAATAATAATAATACCTTATTCCGAGTGTGCTTGCTTTTCTCTTTGAAAGTCATCACATAACGGCATTGTAATACACGGTTCGGCTGCATTAAATGTTACATATCTGCCGTAGTTCTGTATTTATAGAGCCCTGATGAGAAGACAAACATGAGGAACTGGAAACGTGACGTGGATCATAAATATATCAGCCATTAAACAACATCTTACATTTCTTTTCACACAATACGTCTCCTTGCAGTATCAACACTAATTCGGCTCACTTTTATATTTGATCCAATTGGTAGATAGGCTGTATTTACACCATAAAGGTGCACAGATGATATAAAGAGACACCTGGTGGTTAAAGCATGTTATTGAATTTCAATATTTTTATTATTAGATATTAATACGATCCCTATAAAGTATATTCATTACTCGTTATTCTCTACTAATTGTTAATTAAAGACTGTATGTAATGACTATTTTGCACATCCCTTTCAAGATTTCAAGATGTTCTAAGGTTTATTGACATATCATATAGGCCCACACAACTGTGGTGTAGTTCTGCACTGAATGAAAAACTTGGGTCGCAGGTTCCTCAATAGTGCATTACAAGACATCTATCAATATGTGTGCATACCTCCAGCAATGTTAACTATGTTGAAGCACTTATTTTAACTGATATTATACATATGTATTATACTCTTATGAGATGTATGTAGATATTTCATCTCCGGCCTTGTCAGGTATTGAACAATCAATAAATAAAGAACACAGAATTGTTGAATATAAAACACAGAATTTATGTGATTATACTAAATGATTTTCAAATAAACACAACTGCATATTTAACTGTTACACATGCTGATGTAACGCAAATGTTCCAACTTGGGATCAATAAAGTATATCTTATCTTAAGCTGATCGATGGCTACTGCCATATTTGCAAAATGTGCCTCTGAACCTTGACAAGTGCATGTTTCAGGCTTATCAATTAATGTAATGTAATGTTATCACAGGGGTCACACACATAAGACCAGCTGTTAAATAAAGCTCTTCTGACCTTAGCTGGCGTGTGGGTATATATATTAATACTGCCCATTATGGGCACAAGCAATTTTCACCCATTTATTAATTATATGTTTTAAATGTGAGTGTTTCCTGTCCCCTAAACCTCCAGGGATGTACACAGTTTAATACTGGCAACTTCTTATTATGGGAAATACGAAAACGTCTTTTAAAACTACAACTCCCAGTAGAGACGTGCCATAGAGAACATGTTGCGAAACAGAATAGCCAGCATGTGTAGTTCTGGGGACGGGGTGGGGGAGGGGGGACGCGGTGGACCCGTTCAAATCCAGTTTTGGACAGTCTGCCGTGGTTCCATCCCATTTCAAGTGCTGTTCGAGAATCGGCTTAACCCTCGGAGCACACTCTCCAATCACAGAGCTTGAGGACTATCACGGGGTTTGTCAAGAGCACATGGTGTAGTCCAAACGATAGCTGGGGATTCTGGGTAGTGTAGTGTCTTCTGCCATCCTTTACTCCTGGGAATGGACGCTCACATTACCTTTAAGGGCAGCCGACATAAACGAATGCCGTGCTTCCATGAGCGTCAAATCCCGATGCAGATGGGAATACATTGCAATCAGTTGAAAGCTATTTGCGTCCCTTTATGACGCTGAAGGAGCGTCACAATTGGACGCCACGGACACTGACCAAACGTCGCTATTGGACGCTTAGGGAGTGAGAGTGTGTTGACACATGCATTATTTGTGATTAAAATAATGGTTGTTGGAAATGTATTAGCGACAAGGTGTATGATTTATCTGCATCCGTGGGAGCACAGAGACCCCTCCTTGTGTGTGTGTGTGTGTGTGTGTGTGTGTGTGTGTGTGTGTGTGTGTGTGTGTGTGTGTGTGTGTGTGTGTGTGTGTGTGTGTGTGTGTGTGTGTGTGTGTGTGTGTGTGTGTGTGTACTGTAAACTGTAAACTGTAAACTGTGGCCTAGCATTGCTATACTTGTGGGGACCTAAATCTGTTTACACAGTCACGTGTGGGGACTCGCCTCCCTCACTGTAAAACCTGACAAGTTAATAGAACTCAAACGTTTTTTTAAAACTGATTACATCGACATTTTTGAGTACCTTAACTTAAATGTTTTAAGTTAAAGTATAATCTTATCAATTGAGTTCTATTTACTAGTCATTTTTAAGTGACACAAACATATTGTTTTATTTTAAAGAAACATGGATATATTAAGTTATTTAAACTAATACTTTTTGTTAACACTGTACATATAAAGATCAAGTATCTTTAACTTAAACATTTTCATATCTCTTCAACTAGCTATTTTGTTAGCACAGTAGATATGAAAATCAGGTAGATTTAACTTAAATATTTGTATTATCTCTAAACCCCAATATGAATTAAAAATGTCAATTGAGTCACAAGGGAGTGTGGTGTGTGTGTGGGGCACAATGCCAGCGTCCAGCCACAAGGGAGTGTGGTGTGTGTGTGTGGGGCACAACGCCAGCGTCCAGCCACAAGGGAGTGTGGTGTGTGTATGGGGCACAACGCCAGCGTCCAGCCACAAGGGAGTGTGGTGTGTGTATGGGGCACAACGCCAGCGTCCAGCCACAAGGGAGTGTGGTGTGTGTGTGTGGGGCACAACGCCAGCGTCCAGCCACAAGGGAGTGTGGTGTGTGTGTGCGGGGCACAATGCCAGCGTCCAGCCACAAGGGAGTGTGGTGTGTGTGTGTGGGGCACAACGCCAGCGTCCAGCCACAAGGGAGTGTGGTGTGTGTGTGTGTGTGTGTGTGTGTGTGTGTGTGTGTGTGTGTGTGTGTGTGGCACAATGCCAGTGTCCAGCCACAAGGGAATGTGCTGTGTGTGTGGGGCACAACGCCAGCGTCCAGCCACAAGGGAGTGTGGTGTATGTGTGTGTGGGGCACAACGCCAGCATCCAGCCACAAGGGAGTGTGGTGTGTGTGTGTTATATTGTAGGATGACTCAAATGTGAGAAGCTAATTTTTTTAGGCTCAATACCCTGGGCCTCATGTTCCCCTCATCCAGGCCCATCAATACTTTCTGGATTAAGTCGAAAGTGTTTGCCAACTCTTTCGGGTAACTCAGATGGAGGGCATAGATCAGTGAAGACCAATCTGGCTGCAGCATTCTGAATTAGCTGTAGCATTCTGATGGTGTTTGACAACTCTCTGTATTTTAGACCAATCACGACCAAGCCAAGTTTCTACAGACTCTACTCTTCCTACTTTTTATTCTGAGACGCGTCATGTCAGTGAGGAAATAAACATGAATACAATGAGGAAAAGAAGCAACTTGTTTTCAGTCTGAAGAAACCTCTGTTCTTGTGAAACTGATTTAATCAGAAATGTTAGTCTGTTTATTATTTGACAGCATTGTAACATCTGTTTGCTCTTTTCTCATTAAATGTGATTGTTGCTGCTTTAATAATCTGAGTGACATCATTATTAATATTAATGAATAACTCTATTGTAACATACATGTTTTTATATATTGAAGTAGTGCACACATTACTTTATCTTCTCCATTATATATTTTGCTTTACTATATATTATTATATTTTATTAAACGTCTTAGCTGAATACTCAACTCTGATTGGTCAAATTAGAAGTTTAAGAGGTTGTTAATTCTCGATAACACACCGCTGCCAAGAGATCAGTATTTTAGATTGAGATTAAATCCTTTAGAGTTTATAAACGTGTGCATTTGATAATCCACGCTGAACAGCAATGGGTCGTCCTCTCTGTTTAGGCTTCTCCTGGGAAAACTGGGTTTAACATTTACTCTGTATTTAAATACTTAGAAATGTCTTTAAAACATTTATTTTATTCCCTGACGAAGAGGTCTGTCCGGAAGTTCATTTAAACCCAGTAACTCTGTATGTTTTATCTGATTATACAAGTTTAAAATTGCATGTAATAAAACTAATAAAAAATGCATTTTATTTTGGATCTGATAAATGATTCGCTGCTCAAACTCGCAGTTGGATTAAACATATTATTTATTTTCCCATCATGCACAAATAACAAATTAACAATTTATAACGACATAGAATCAATAAAACAGAGAAGGTTGAACTATAGCCTGACATAAAGATCTGAATCTGGGTGGGATGATTTAAAATGTGAAGAATATATATCTCTTATTTCCTCTAAAGGAAGCAGATCAGCATATTTGATGAACATGATGTTACTTGGATAAAAGTGTCAGCTAAATGCACGCGTTTCAATTTAATAAAGGTTGACAGTGATCAAAAAGCAGATTATCAAACTCAATAACAACAAGAATAAAAACATGTTTAGAATAAAGAGACAGCAGGAGGACGGGTTCAGAGGGCAGTGAACGATCCCTTTAAGAGATGTTTATCTCTACCTGCTCTGATCCACTGTCACACACACCTTCAGCGGTAATATCTTCACTTCCTCCAGAGTGCTGATGTATGGAAACATCTTCTCAGTGAACGTGTGTGTGAAGGTGTGTATGTGTGTGTTAGTGTCAGGATCAGAGAACGACAGCTTTCCTCTGTTCCAGTCCAGATTCACTCTGACCCTCTGGAGCTCCTTCTGCAGGCTGAGAGGAGTGGGTGGAGCTGGTGGTGACCGTGCTGAGTATTCACCTTCAGAGAAAACTATTCTCCAGAATCCAGACTTCATGATTCCCTTCCTCTGGAGAGACTCTGCTGACACACCAAGTGCCCAGGATGTACTGTCTGTAACCTGGACATCCCAGCTGTGAGTCCCTGAGTTAAAGCCCTCAGAGCCCAGGACAAGGAGGTGATAATCAAACCTCTCTGGATTATCAGGAAGTTTCTGTCTCCCTCCTTGTCTCACTCTGGTCAGATCTTCAGACAGGAGGAGTAATGGATGAGCAGTGTTTGGGTCCAGGGTGAGAGGAGAGTAGGACACCATGTCCTTCATCTTGCTCCAGATGTTGAAGCTGAGGTTGCCCAGGTGTTTGGCCTGGTCTATCAGAGCTCCTGAGGGCAGCTGTGGATCCTCCAGCAGGGGGCGCTGCAGCCTCTCCACTGCAGCCTTGTAGCTGTGCAGGAAGGAGACGTCTTCAGCTCTCAGCTCCTCCTCTGTGGCTCTGACTGTGTGTGAAAGAGCTGCTATCTCTCTGCTCACAGCCTCCATCTTCTCCTCCATCATCCTCCTCTTCTGCTCCTCTTCCTCCCTCAGTGCAGCCATCCTGGCCTCCTCTTCCTCTTCTAGAAACTGGTGAAGCTTCTTAAACTGCTCCTTAATCTGCGTCTCTGTGTGTTGAGCCTGGACCTTCATGTGTTCTGCTGTTTGATCAAACTTCACTTTAACTTCTTCAAAGAGCTTCAGTTTCTCCTGAAAGGGCTGCAGAGATTTCTGGAGCTCCTCTCTGAGATCCTGAGCAGCTTCATCCATGGGTGTGATTCTGTGGTTTTTGTGTGTTTTTGAATCTCTGCAGACGAGACACACTGGCTGCTGATGGTCCAGACAGAAGAGTTTGAGTTTCTCAGAGTGCAGACTGCAGAGAGCCTCTGGAGATCTCTGATCCCTCTCCAGTAAGAAGGTCTCACACAGGTTCTTTAAAGCAAAGTTGGGAGGAAGGACATCCTTTGAATGTTTGCTCTTACAGACTGGACACTCCTTTACTTTGTTTCCATCCCACCAGGTCTGCAGACAGGCTTTACAGAAGCTGTGGCAGCAGGACAGGATGACAGGATCTCTAAAGACTTCCTGACAGGCCGGACAGCAGAGATCTTCCTCTAACCTGGAAGCCATGTTGTCTCTGAGTGAAGCTGAAACACAGCAGACAGCAGTATACAGTCAGTCATGGCTCCCCTCCCCCTCCTCTAATGACTTCACTGAAATTCACTTTTGGCGCTTTTCCACTGCAGGACCTAGCACGGCTTAGCACGGTTTAGTTTGGCCTGGCCCGCTTTTTTTTGCTTTTCCACTAGGGGTAGTTCTGGCTCACGGGTACTTTTTTACTTTTTTTCTGGTCCTCGAAAATCGAGGTTCCTACCGAGCCAACAACCGAGCTGAATATGCTAAACTAGTGACGTAAACACTCCCGACTGCTGATTGGTCAGAGAGAATCGTTAAAATCGTTGCGCGAGACAGTCCCCAAGCGTCGCTTAAGCACCATGTTTAAAACAGACGAACTACCGTTAAACAAATCCATAAAGAAATGGCAGCAAAAAAAACACGCCGTGGTCGTTTGACGAGGTACAGACGTTACTCCATCTCGTTGCGGATGAAAAAATACAGCGGGAGCTCGACGTCGCAACGCGAAACAACGCCTGGACTCGGCAACGGCTGCACGATGGTACATTTTTGCTAACTCTCTGTTCTTTGCTTGAAAGCGTTGTTTCCCTATCTATTGTAAAGCTAATTTCTAACAAACATGCCTATTTTATCCTTACATTTATGTTCGACAACCCATGCTTTTATGGAGCCCCGAAGAGCTACGGTTAGCACAGATAGCATTAGCAAGAGCTATTGTTTGCTAACACCATATGTACCATTGTTTACGTCCAGTTTTCTAGAGTTAAGTAAGAAATATGGCAAAACGACTGGAATTGTGACTTTTTTTAAACTTTAGATCATCGTCAGTAAGTAAAATAAGCAACACCAATGTGTGGAAATGCTCTGTTACAAGTAAAGTAACGTACCGAAAGTAAAAGTAGTAAGAATCACTATTAATGTTGCAGCTAGTAAAATTGTGTGACATCCTAATATATTCTTGTATATTCTTTATTGCAGGGTCGGCGTCATGGGGGGTCATTCGCGGGCCATGCCCCCCCAAATGAGTCTCTGTGCCCCCCCAACTCAGGGTGGGCAAGCCTTGCCACTTTGCAGTTTTTTTTTTTTAATCATATCAGTGAAAACGTTTCCACTAAAGGTTTTTTGTGTGAAATACATCAGAAATAAAGAATACAAATATAAAACACAGCCTGAGGTGTGCTCACTGCTGCTCTCTGATTGGTGTGTTGCTTGACCAATGACCCCCGACCTTTGTTTTGTTATCATTACGTGGCTGTGTGTTTAGATGAGATCCCAGTGGCGATCTGTCCATCTGTTACACTGATTATACAGTAAAGCCATCGAAAATAATATGATATACAGTGCAGTACAAGTAGCCTACTTCTGGGTCTCTGTGTTTCATTCAAGCTCGGCTCTGTGTGTGTGGCACGAGCGCATTTTGAGTGCGCGAGTGGTAACGTGGAATGTTGTTGTTAGCATCTGGTTAGCTAGCTATGCTAACGGATATAAAGAGCTGTTTCTACACCAAGGTGGAGGAGAGTCCTCTCCTGTCAGACTGAGAGGATCGTATAACCTCAGCTCAGTGAGGTAAGGACTCGCTCAGTGTTTAGAATAGATAGTTAACTTTAGTGTAAGTTATCTCAGTGGGTCTCAAGCGGTTTGGTCACCATTTATGTAAACAAATATTTGCGAGGAATACGTTTATATGATCATTATAGTTATTAAAGAATAAGAGAATAAATGAAAAACGGGTATGAAATACTATAGGACAGTAACACAAGAATACAGTTTAAAAGGGGAGTGATTAGTAAAAATATCCATAAAGAAAAAGTAAATCTGTTTACAGTTCTGTTTCATATGGATGCTGCTCTCAGCATCCATAGATCTCTTCATGTTGCTTTCAAAGTGCACCAGATTGATGCTTTTAACTTCAATATTTTAAAAATAATCTTCCCGGGGGAGCATGCCCCCAGACCCTCCTAAAGGAGGTTAGGTCCCCCCCCACCTAAAACATGTTCACATGGATGGGATACTAAATACATTTGCACACTTTTATTTGGTGGCCTATGTCCATATGTTTCTGTTTTGGTGGTCGTGCCACAACCGTGCATGCATGCACAAGTCATAGTACGCTATACAATAGCACTACACCCCTGCAATGTGTGTGAAATACACTTTACAGCATGTTTTTTTAAATTGAAGTTGCGTTGGTGTTTGTGTGTTATTGATGACAGTGTGTGCCCCCCCGTGGTAAATGATTGCCCCCCCATTATATTTGTTCTGGAGCAGACCCTTCTTCATTGTTAAATATTTTTGCACTTTAAACTGGTCTCATAATTATTCATACTTATATTCATTTGGAATTATCCATTTACTTCATGACTGTATATTTGTACATACATATATTTATATTCATTATCAACAGGCTGGACATAATGTAATTCACTTTCACAATCATTGTAAACATCTAGGGCCAGAACCATCTTTAGTTCATCCTTACCGTTGTTTATACTTATATATTTTATTCTTATATCCTTACGTGACCTGTACCTGTCCTGTGTGTTTCATTCTTATTGCTGCTGCTGCTATGACACCTGAATTTCCCTACGGTGATTTAAAAAAAATAAAGTTCGTCTTATTGTCTTCCAGGCAAGAGGAAACAAGGAGAGGAGCACCTCACAGTCCTGAGGGAGATGCACAGTGCAGATCTGGCCCAGCAGGAGCTGAACCGGGCCCAGCAGGAACGGTTGTATTTATGTTTATAGTTTGCTTTGTTATTTGCACTTGTTTGATGATTAAACTGTACTTTGTAACAAGTATTTTTATCGTGATTTCATCTGTGTTAAAGGTGGGTTAGGTAATTTTGGAGAAACCAGCTCGAGTGCGCTAGAATTTGAAAATACACCGCCGGAAAAAATCTGCCACTTCCTCACAGAGCCCCTCCTCCAACATACACTAACGCGCACATGACCAATGAGGGCACGAGATAAGTTTGTGCCGAGATGGAAGGCTGACAGGCAGGTAGGCCATCCAGTTACTTTAGCCGGCTCAGATGATTGGTCGTGCATTTTACAGAGCCACGGCTTCCACAGATGACATTTTGTAATGTATTTATTGTCAAAGCACTTCAGATATTCTTTGCTATCGGGATGTTAAGAGCATTCAATGGAATATAACAAAAAGTGTATCTCGAGCCGGTTTCTCAAACTAACCTACTCCACAAAACAGACCTTAATTTATTAGAAAGATTTTCTTTTCATGATCTGTTATTTTCTCAAATGTTCTTATTATGGGGCAGTATACAGGTGCTTGAAATTCAAATATTTACTAAATAGTCAATTCTGATCACTTTTTTTTAAAAAGACAAACACATGTATATACCAGGGTTTCCGTTAGCCGGTAATTACCGGTTTTTAGCTGGTAACATTTATTAAAAACCGGTAAATTCAAAACCTGCCGGTCAAAATGTCTGGTAATAATTAGGGAGGCTCCGATCGATCGGCCGATATTCACTCTTAATAGTTTGATCGGTGCTCTCTATAGAGGCCGATCAGGAGAGCTGGATCTGATCGATATGGACATGAACGCGAGTGAAGTATAACCGGACGCGAGAGAGAGATCAGATCAGCTGCTGAGTCTGACCGAGACACGCAGCTCTGTATAATCACCTGAAGCCCCGCCCTCTGTTTAGCGAGCTGCAGGAGCTGCATGAGAAACTGACGTGCTGTCAGGAGAGAGAGGGAGGGAGAGAGAGAGAGAGAGAGAGAGAGAGAGAGAGAGAGAGAGGAAGGGGAGGGAGAGAGAGAGAGAGAGGGAGGGAGAGAGAGAGAGGGAGGGAGAGAGGAAAAGAGAGGATCCGTTTCTCCCGTGTTATTATTCAAATGTGATGTAAACTTTTGAATAATGTACGTTATCTACTACAAGTAGTTTGTTTGAATGTAATAATTCTGTTGTTTGTTGTTTGTGGAATAATTTATTGAAAAATGAATGTGAATTTTTCGATCTGTCACGGCCCGTCCACACAGCGGCGTGCATTGACGCTTCCCCATTCACTTTGAATGGGGTGATGTCACTTTTAGCCGAAATGCAACGTGGGAAGCGACGTGGAGTGTAGCTGGCGTGGCTCGCTGCAAAAGTTGAGCAATGTTCAACTTTTGACGCCTCGGCGAGGTGTCAGCCAATCGAATCATATGCCAGTACAAGCTCTAGCCAATCAAACCGCTGCTTGTGTGTCAGGGGCGGGAGATTCATGTGATTGGTTGTTGGTCGAGTTTCAGACACGCCCGCCGGCAAGCGTCAGCGCACGCCGCTGTGTGGACGGGCCGTTACGATTATAAACTGAAGCAATATAAAAATGAGCCCCGTGAACTGAGTTTTAAACTGAAGCATATCTGCTCATAGTCCGGTAATTACCTGCTAACGTAAACTCTGCTACACAAGTCTTATTATTATTATTGAAATATGACCAGTAAGTTTCAAATTTGTCCGGTAAAATAAATTCTGCCCGGACATTTGACCGGCGAGAAAAAATCCTAGCGGAAACCCTGGTATATACATGTTGTATGATTGCCCAAACTCTCCTGTTAGTTTCTTCTGTATTTCGTCTTGCTATACGCAGCCTTTTCCGAAACAAAGTTTGCCTCCTGTAATGTTGTGACATACTCTTTGGTCCGGAGTTGTGAATACCCGGAATGTTATATGAGTATGTTATGATGTAGCACAGAGCGTGAATAAAGCACAGTTATACTCGCTGTCTCCTGAGTTGTCTATAATAAAGCAAGATACAAAAGGACAACACTATACCTCCTTGCTGTGATAAAAAGCCACATACCAAGAACCAAGTAAACGATCGCTTCCATATCCTCCATTGTTATGGTGTTTTGTGAGTTGTGTCGCATTGAAGATAACGTCACGGCAGTTTTACGCAGCGTCGCTCCGCCCGCCGAACAGCCGGTCGCCCCGCCTACACTGCGTCGTTAACTACCCCAGTTACTAACTGTAATGGAAACGCAGCTTAAAGGTCCCATGTCATACTTTTCTGGTTATTACCTGTCCCCTTGGGTGTTATGTAGCTTTTTCTGCATGTAAACGGTCTGCAAAGTCACAAACCCTCAAAGTGCACCCTGTAGCGAGTACACACACACAGTGACGTCACCATATCCAAATGGACCAATCCGTGGAGCTCCTCACACACCAGGATCCCTTGCAACACTATCAAACGTAGTGGGGGGACCTTTAGCGTCGAGCATAGAGCTGGGGGGGGGGGCAGGAGCTCCAACAAGCCGTGTAGGACAGAGAGTGAATACACATACTATACAGAGATGCTGTTTGAGAAACCAATGTGAGTTTGGAACAATGTAAATCTGTTCTACTAGACCTCAACAATGGAATTATGATCAGTAGAAATGGCCATGACATGGGACCTTTAAAGTGAGCATGTGGCCTACCAAGGCCAAACTAAACCCTGCTAAGCCGTGCTAGGTCCTGCAGTGGAAAAGCGCCATTTGAGTATTGTTTGGAGTCAGACTCACCTTCAGGGGGTGGAGGGTCCGCAGGTTGAAGCAGCAGTGTTGTAGTTTCCACTTTTTTCTCCTGTCGCTGAACTCAGAGGAAGTTGTTAGTTTGGTCTGAAGGTGAATCTGATCGTCTGTTTTTCAGTCCGTCTGTCTCTCTGCAGTGAGGGAGAATAACACCTCTGCTGAACGCTGTCTCCTCTCATGTAGCTCAGGGAGTGTCTCAGTCCAAAGTGCTGATTTATTGCTTGAATAAAGGTTATAGTGGGTGAGTTAAATTATTAACTAAGATGTTGTTAAAGAGGTGAAGTAGGCTCCCATAGTGCGAAGGTTTCACAAACCAAACTCAAATATCTGTCAAGTATATGGCATCAGTTTAAAACATTGAACTCATTTATCTCTCAGAACCTGTCAACAATCATCAACAAATTATCCTGGACTTCATCACAATGGCAGATTTCATGATTATGTTATTCATGCTAACACATAATCAGACACGTAAAGACAACTATTCATTTAGAGAATTAGCTATCGTTATGCTATAGACATTATACGTGCAACAAATTATGTTTAGTTATTAACTATTATTTACTTTCATTATTGGCAGAAATACATGCGTGCACAAACAGGACCTATACACATGCACTAATGGAGTGGTGTCAGATGGGGGTAGTTGGGTTTGGTGCATATGAGGCGAGCGGGCACCTCTCCAGCTACAATAGATTAGATCAAACTTTATTGTCATTGCACAGAGTACAATGAAATGCAGTTTGCATCCAACTAGAAAGGTCACAGTAAAGTGCATGCGGTTAAAATAAATTCACATATCAGATCAATGTTCATAAATGTACAAATATGAATACATGTCTTTTGTTTTTGGTCTGCAGAAGTCACGATACGTATCATCATTACTCTCACAGAGATCATCTACTTTATTTACGCGTCAAGTCGTAGCCATATACCATATACATTGGGACACACATCCCCCCCAATATTCAGATCAAAATGCTTTTTGGACGGGTGTCTGGGAGGAAGTTGGGAGTCTTTTGATTTTTGATTGAGCGGCAAGCAGCTAGTGCGAGTTGTGACTGTAAAACAAAAGGGCAATAAAGTGTTCCTGTTTCTGCTGAAATTGCGTGGCACAGACCTTTCTATGGATTGAAATGCTTTAATATGATTATTGTTATAGTTGTACTTTATTTATTAACAGGTTTTAAAGTATCCCATGTGTTAGTGAATTTTGTAATATGTTCCTTTAGAATGGCAGGAAATTAGTATTCAAATTTTGATTTAATTTTTGGTCACCCCCAATGTTGACTCCATGGCTACGGCCCTGCAATTTCAACCCAGTCTCACAAAAGACGTGTAATAACTACGTTGGTCCACAACGTGGGAGAAGGTATAAGGAAAATAAAATAGGCCCCAAAATAGAACCTTGGGGAACTCCACAGGATAAGGGCGCAGAAGAGGATGTAAAGTCACCAAGCCTAACAGAGAAAGATCTCTGGGACAGATAGGACCTGAACCACCAACCCAGTCTCATAAAAAAACGTGTAATAACTACGTTGGTCCACAACTTGGGACGTAGTATTTCTACAAAAACGCCTCTGAAATTGTAGGATCCCTACGTTTTTTTTCACCATTCATTCCAATGGCTAGCATCTGTCACGTGATCTTCAAATTTCTCCCTGCAGAAAAAAAAAAACATGGCTGACCTTCGTTTTATTCTCGGTGGAAAATGCCTATTTTAAGGTTAGTTTGGCCATTAAAATGCGTTTTGATGTCATTTGATGTGAGAAATATGAGTTGTTATTTCAGATTATGTGTGCAGTGGATGTACATGATCTTTAGTTTGCTAGTTATTATGAAGATTACTTCAGGAAATTGTGTCCATACAACGTTTTCATTGTTACCAAGGTGGTTGCTAGGGACGCTGCTATCGATATTATTTATGTTATGTTGTGTAACTGTTTAATGGTGTTATCTTTATTGCTACCCCCTTCCCCGTCAATGTATAGTGTTGGTCCACAGCGCAAACGTATTAGTTTAACAAAATCTGCATCTAAAATTGTGGCATAGATACGTTATTTTCCCCTGTGCAATTCTCCATTTACTCAACAATAACACATAATTATCCTTGTGTTTATTTATTTGTTTGATTAATAAACACAAGTTGGAGTCCGTCAGGACCGAGGGTCGGAGCAACTCATAGTAGTTCCTTTAGAGAATTGTACACCCGGAAGTAAGTATTCTCTCCGCTTCGCTTGACAAACCCTGTGATAGTCCTCAAGCTCTGTGATTGGATGTTTGAGTGTGCTCCGAGGGTTACACCGAGCGTCGAACAGCACTTGAAATGGGATTGAACCACGGCAGACTGTCCAAAACTGGATTTGAACGGGTCCACCCCGTCCCCCCCTCACCCACCCCGTCCCCTCACTGGGAATAGTAGTTTTAAAAGACGTTTCTGATTTTTCCCATAATAAGAAGTTGCCAGTATTAAACTGTGTACATCCCTGGAGGTTTAGGGGACAGGAAACACTCCAATTGAAAACATATAATTAATAAAAGGGGGGAAAATAGCTTGTGTCCATAATGGGCAGCATTAATATATATACCCACATGCCAGCTAAGGTCAGAAGAGCTTTATTTAACAGCTGGTCTTATGTTCGTGAACCCTGTTGTTAATTGATAACATCACATTACATTACATTCATTGATAATCAATCAATCAATCAATCAATGTTTATTTATATAGCCCAATATCACAAATGTTACATTTGTCTCAGTGGTCTTCCCAGTGTGTACAGAATATAAGTATGACAATACGACACCCTCTGTCCTTAGACCCTCTGTCCTTAGACCCTCACATCGTACAAGGAAAAACTTCCGGAGAAAACCCACAGTTTAAAGGGAAAAATGGGAGAAACCTCAGGGAGAGCAACAGAGGAGGGATCCCTCTCCCAGGACGGACAGACGTGCAGTAGATGCCGTGTGTAAATTGAAAAGATAATACATTTGCAACATAGGTAGTCCAAATGTTTGGAAATGCATGTGTGTATAATAAGAAGATGAATCCACGAGGATATCCACCCAGGACCGATGATCCAGGACCACAGCCACGACTCAAGATCCAGGGCTCGCGATCCAGGACACAGGACCGCAGGATCATCCATGACTCCGGATCCCGGCGTATATAGACACCAAAAGAAAGACATTTGGGGAAGCTGGGTTAATGGGAACATGAGAGTACACAGGTATAGACAGAGAGAAGGAAGAAGTAAGATGTCCCCCGACAAACTAAGCCTATATCAGCAAAACTAGGGGATGAATCTAATCAGCCCTAACTATAAGCTTTATCAAAAAGGAAGGTCTTAAGCACACTCTTAAAAACGGATAGGGTGTCTGCCGCCCGAACACAAACTGGAAGCTGATTCCACAAATGTGGAGCTTGATAAGAAAAGGCTCTGGCTCCCATTGTACTTTTAGAGACTCTAGGAACAACCAACAACCCTGCATTCTTGGAACGCAATGCCCGAGTAGGACAGTAGGGTATAATGAGTTCTTTAAGGTAAGATGGCGCCTGCCCATTAAGGGCTTTGTAGGCGAGAAGAAGAATTTTAAATTCTATCCTGTGTTCTATAGGGAGCCAGTGTAAGGCAGCCAGAACAGGAGTAATGTGGTCCCTTTTCCTAACTCTGGTTAGTACACGAGCTGCAGCATTTTGAATCAGCTGAAGCGACTTGACTGACTTCTTGATAAGCCTGAAACATGCACTTGTCAAGGTTCAGAGGCAAATATGGCAGAAGCCATCGATCATCTTAAGATAAGATATACTTTATGGATCATAAGTTGGAAACATTTGCGTTACATCAGCATGTGTAACAGTTGTAAATATGCAGTGGTGTTTATTTGTAAATCATTTGGTATAATCACACAAATTCTGTGTTTTATATTTATTGATTGTTCAATACCTGACAAGGTCGGAGATGAAAAACTTGCATTACAAGACATCTATCAATATGTGTATACCTCCACCTTTAAACTGTCATATTCTGCACATTTCTTATAATATCTACATACATCTTATAAGAGTATAATACATATGTATAATATCAGTTAAAATAAGTACTTCAACATAGTTAACATTGCTGGAGGTATACACAAATATTGATAGATGTCTTGTAATGCACTATTGAGGAACCTGCGACCCAAGTTTTTCATTCAATGCATAACTACACCGTAGTTGTGTTTAATATGATATGTCAATAAACCTTAGAAAAAGGGATGTGCAAAATAGTCATTATATACAGTCTTTAATTAACTATTAGTAGAGAATAACGAGTAATGAATATACTTTATAGGGATCCTATTAATATCTAATGATAAAAATAATGAAATTCAATAACATGCTTTAACCACTAGTGTCCCTTTATATCAGCTGTGCACCGTTATGGTGTAAATACAGCCTATCTACCAATTGGATCAAATATAAAAGACAGCCGAATTAGTGTTGATACTGCAAGGAGACGTATTGTGTGAAAATAAATGTAAGATGTTGTTTAATTGCTGATATATTTATGATCCACGTCAAGTTTTCAGTTTTGGCGGCAGTTCCTCATGTTTGTCTAGAACAGTGTTTCTCAAACTTTTCATACCAAGGACCACTTAACCAATAAAAAAACACTCACGGACCACCTAACTCCACAAATATCCCAAAACACATCGTTTTTATAGAACAGATTATAAATCGCCTGAAAATGGTACAAACAAGTGGCAACATGTGTGACGAAGGTGTTGCCCTGGGCTTTATCGTGCAATATAAAGTAAAACGTAAGCTCGTTCCATTGCGGAGATATTCCCGCGAGAGTGCGGAAAACTTAAATGTATTTATTTATTTCAAATGTGAAATGTTTCCAATATACTCACGGACCACTAGGGGGCGCTCGCGGACCACACTTTGAGAAGCACTGGTCTAGAAGTCTTCTCATCAGGGCTCTATAAATAGAATGAACCACTAGCTGTTGTTCATAGTAGGTTGGCATATTACACTGAAAAACTAGCAAACGTAGGTTAGCATATTAATCTAGCTGGCAAACGAACCTAAAACAACTAAGTTTCTCTAATATTTTGTGATTTGCATTTGATTTCGTCCAGTCAGATCAGGAAACTCCTGGCGTATCCGGCGGACAACACATGACCACTCTGATGCCTTGTCCTAAAAATCCCCAGCAGCAGCTTACAAAGCTGCGATAGACAAAATGCCAAAAACGCCTGTAAGGGGAGGAATGGATGATATACAGTGTATATTTACACATGTTCAATTTGTTTATAAAAATAAAGTTGGATGGAAATACTTAGCAGCCTTTCTTCCCTGAATGATTTGCTCCTATAACATATCATTGTTGATGTTCTGCTCAGAGCCGAAATAAGCATTGTGTTAGACATGGGCGGAGCCTCTCTGATGGTTGACTAATCAGAACAGAGTGGCCGAGCTGACCAATCAGAGCACAGAGGGCTCATAGGAAGGGGGGGGGGCAGGAGCTCCAACAAGCCGTTTAGGACAGAGAGTGAATACACATACTATGAGAAACCAGTGTGAGTTTGGAACATTGAACAATGTAAATCTATTCCAGTATACCTCAACAATGGAAATATGATCAGTAGAAATGGCCATGACATGGGACCTTTAATTCCTGAGAAAGTCAAATAAAACGGTGTGTAAAACTAAACTGCCTAGCCAAAAAAAAGTAACCGCTTTGATTTAAAGGTTTTAAAACACTTTTTATTATATTCCACGCTCTTAACATCCGATAGCAATGAATACATTAAATGCTTTGACAATAAATACATAAAAAAATGTCATCTGTGGAAGCCGTGGCGCTCTAAAAAGCATGACCAATCATCTGAGCCGGCCCGGCTAAAGTAACTGGATAGCCTCGTGTGTGTTGGAGGAGGGGCTCTGTAAGGAAGTAGCAGATTTTTTCCGGTTGTGTATTTTCAAATTCTAGCGCACTCGAGCTGGTTTCTCCAAAATGACCTACCTCACCTTTAACTAGGCCAGTAGGTAAGGACTTTCCACTGGATAATAACTGCACCGATGTATGCTTTAGCCGAATACACGTTTTTTAATCTTAACTGATGCATTTCTTTAATGTTTGTTCTTTTTTATGTAAAATCAAGGTTGTAACTGTTTGCAGTAAAGTTGTGGGGCGCTGAACTGTTCTTTTGATTCTTATGCATTTTGATATAAGCCATTCAAATTTGAAGGAGGGTGAGCCAGCATATTGAGTAACATTCATCATTAACTCCTCCATAAAATATAGTTTATTTAATAATAACACTGAATATGTGAATCATAACAGTGATTGACAGCTGAATGATATGATTGTTAATATCATATTAATTCAAACAAACATCGATGAGACAGTTAATTAATGTACTTATTGCAGCAGTATTTGATACCCCTGCTGGTCTTTTATTTGTTATTGTTCAGTTAAAATTAATTAAAGTGGACCTATCATGCTATATTTGAATAATATAGTGTAGGACCATAAGGCATATTTATACTTTTTATTTTTCAAAATACCAAACAGATCATGCATTTTAGCCATTCCTCATTTCGTTCAATTTTACACCGTCTTTTCATGGGCTGATTCTGTGAGAACAGCACCATCTACAGACCTGGCATATGTACTACAGCGTCTCCAGCGCCTTCGAACGGCAATGTCCGTGGCTGTCTCCTCCTGATTGGTGGAGTTGGCCCAATAGCCGTAGCGCCACTTCTGTGACGTCACAGAAGTGTTTAAATCTGGCTCAGTCTGTATCAGATCCGTTGCAGTCCCTTTTTAAGAGATTTGGGTGTGGAGGAAAATAGAGAGGGTTGTGTTTTCTGACACTTGGTGAGTTCCCTGGAACACCAGGGACACAAATTCATGTCTAAAAGACGTACAAAAGTGCATTTTGCATGATAGGTCACCTTTAAATTATGTCTGCCACCTTATATATCTCTATTAAAGGCTTTACTGATGTGCCACAATAATGTCGCCTAAAGTTATTGAGTTAAAATATCAATATTGTGGCTTTCCAAGTTAAGATTGATTGATATGAGTGCAATTAAATCAGCATATACTTCTGCCAGGGGATGCCACTGTACTGCAGTTGTGCATTCAGCCAACAGAGGGCGCTGTGACACAACCTTTTCAACATTTGGACCATAAAAACAAACACATTTTATATGGAACTGTGAATTTGCAGCTATTGCAACAAAAGCAGTGAAAGTCGGAAATAAGTTTGTAAATATGTTTGAGGTATTTCTCCTTTCTTTGACTCCCCTGACTATTTCTGTCTTGCAAAACTCCCTTCAGGTATGTACATGTAGATATTTGGGATTTTAACTAAATCTGTCACTTAAAAAATATATTTGTTGGCGTATTCTTATTTTAAAGACACATGTTTGTAATATATGATTGCAGATAAATATTTACTATCACCTTTATTTCAATAGAAACATGCAGGACTTAGACAGCCCGTGATTGGTGGAGAGGCTGGTGACGTCACGGCAGCAGTGCAGCCAGTGTGTTTGGAGAATAGGGAAAGTTTGTCCATAGATAGATGATCCGCTGCCAGAGAGACTGAACACAGCTTCATGACTTCAGCTTTGTTTCTGATGGGCTCTAAGGAGGAACACACTACAACCCTTCATCTCTAACTGTACAAACTCCACTGGATATATCACCATCTGCACTGAGGAGGGTCCATGAGGATCACTGTTGTCTCATAGATCAGGTAAACATTTCTCCTCAGAAAGCAGCCAGTCTACCTGCATGTCTGGCTGCAGATTGTGTACGTTTTGTTTCATGTGCACATCATCAATGCTCAGTGGAAGTTGTTGGTTGCTGAGGAAGCATATGAACAAAGTGTAAAGAAAGTGTAAAAAAAATCAGAGAAATGGATGAAAATATACATTTTGGTTAAAAAGTGGGTAAAATAGGAGCCTTTAGTTTGATAATGTAGCCAATTTATATATATATAATATATATATGTTCTATGTGTAGCCTTTACACTGTCTTATATTTGTCATATGCAGCTCAATGCATTAAAAAAAGGATATTTAATGCAGTGTACTTTTCATAGTGCTTCTATGGCTTTGGATACAGCATGATCAGCCAATTAGGAAATCATTAATGAAATGATAATAATGTATATATTATCAAAGCTGGATATGTAGTACTTATTCCATGTTGTTGTTTAATGCTTGTTATTGGGCTGAACAAAACAGCACTCAGCCTATAGCTTAAGGGGGTTTAGTCCCCTCGGTTATTGTTAAACTGGACACACACACACACACACACACACACACACACACACACACACACACACACACACACACACACACACACACACACACACACACACACACACACACACACACACACACACACACACACACACACACACAGCAAATTTGAAATCTAAAATTCAACACCCATGTAGTTAATTTTAACACTATGAAATAGTTTATATTGAAACCACCAGCAAAGTGTTAAATTAACACTTTCCAAAGTGTTGACAATATAACACTATCACAGTGTTACTATACCAACACTAAGAGTGTAAGATGTGAACACCAACACTGAACACCAACGCCAATAACAACACTAACAGTGTTGGCTGCATCTTCAATTCAACACTGTTTTGGTGTAGAGTAACACTACAGTAGTGATACATCTTCTCCCATCTAACACCTTTAAGAGTTAAACATGTACACTAATAGTGTTGCAATTCAACACTGTCCTGGTGTAGAGTAACACTACAGTAGTGATACATCTTCTTCCATCTAACACCTTTAAGAGTTAAACATGTACACTGAGCTAGTGTTGAATGCACATTATACTGGTGTTGCATTTTGCATTAGCCTCAACACCTCTGGGAGTTCAAAATGAACACTAATCTAGTGTCAATGTTGGGTATTGGTATTATGATGTACAACAAACTGGTGTTAAAAGTTACAATGACCAATAAATCATTCCAGATAACATATATGCCAAGTGCTTTATTTGAATGGTGGCATGTCTCTTAAGACTGACAAATGTTCACAATGCACAAATTCTCACAATATGCAATTCAACAAATAAAAAAATAACCCTCTTTGACAGGGGATGTCCGAAAAGGTTGTTTGTTGCCTGCCGTGCCAGGCAACAAACAACCTTTTTGGACCTCACACACCCATGGGGTGGGGGGATAAATACAAATTACAGCACATAGCTGTCTAAGACAATATAAAAAAGGGTGTCATTGGTACTTGCAGACATTTGCAGATAAAAAGGCTTATGAAATTGCAGTGCATCAGGTTTGATGACTGAAAGACTATCCTGCTTAACAACATTAAAGGCATGAAAACGCTCAACAAATAAACTTTCCATGTCTCTTAAGACTGACAAATTCTCACAATATGCAATTCAACCAACATTCAATATTGTTCAACAGCAAAAATGTATATGTACAAAAATAAAAAATAACCCTCTATGGCAGTGGAGGTCCGTGGAGGTCCGAAAAGGTCATTTGTTGCCTGCCGTGCCAGGCAACAAATGACCTTTTTGATCCATGTCAGAATCACCAACATGTAAAATGTCTTCCCTGAGAATAACAGCTTGTTGGACTGGTGATTAAGGATTATTGCTTGAAACGACCCCATCCTTATCATGGTATTTCTTCAAGTGTTTTTTAAAACCTAAAAAACTTTTGAACTGCAATGAGCAGCCATCCTGAGCGCATATCAAATAAAAATGTTTTCCTGGATACAAGCCATGAACAAGCTTAATGTGCCGAGTTAAGGATCCAGGCGTATCAAGCAATAATCTGCATATGTAACACTTATACATTACTCACAAACTTAGTTCTCAGTTCCTTGACCTTGGGGCTCTCACTGGTGGTGTCAACGTCTATGTTATAGACAGTTGTTTGCAGAAATGTGTACATGCTTTTGAGTGCTGGATCATAGCTAGTGCCTAAGACAAAGTGAAGCTTAAAAAGTTCATCAATTGCTGCTAAGGAAGTGGTAGCCTCACAGGGGATGAGCTTCTTGTCAATCAGAATGAAGAAGTTGCCGACAGCCTCCTTGCTGGTCCCTGAAGCAAGAAGATATGGCTGGCTCGTGTCCATATGGCTCTGAAGGTGCTCATCCAGACTCCTACAGGACTGAAGGACAAGGCAAGCAACATTTTAATTTTACATGGCTAATTATGCGCATGTGTGTGTTTTTAGGAATAGTTTATATTTGCACTAGCCTAGTCCTACTTTATCATAGTGACAGCTCTCTGTAGTAGTTCTGGTGGCTAGATCTAACATTCTTAAACCTGCCACATACCTTGTGAAATACGACCAGATGGTCAATGGCCTGAGCTACACTGATCTTCTGGGTTTTCTTCCTTCCCGCAGGCTGGGGTGACAGGAGGTGCAGAAGGAGGAGGATGGATGCCATATCACTGTCCCACTCTGTAAGAAAAGAGAACAATGATCAACTTCTTTTTTTTTTTTTTTACCAATCTGTATAATGTCCAACAGTTCATAGTGCATGTACAAGCAAAATACAAGACATTAAGTCTCACAACACAATAAAGTATGGAAAAAGTGAAGTGGCCTGAATACTTTCCAAACCCACTGTACCCTGGCATTCTCCAACTGTGTGGTCATACACTCCCTCCAGCCTCACATAGACCATTTACAATAGGCAATATGACATGATATGACAATGCAGTTCCTAAAACCATACCTGGTGATTCCAGTGATGGTTCATCAGCCCTTTGGTTCTTGGCAGACAACAACAAGCGCTTCAGCAAGGGTGTGGAAGTCAACATTTCTGCCTGTTGGATGACCTTTGCTTTGAAGGAGGTTGGCCACTTTTCCAGTAGTTTGGATGGAGTTTCTGACCCAAAGAGGAGACTGAAGTCTTGGAGAATCTAAAACACATATACAGCACAAACGCAAGAACCACCATCAGGTTTTCAATTTACTACCAATGCCAATTTCACAGATTTAGATCATCTCCATTTAACTGAAGGTTGCTTAAAACATCTATCAAAATAACATTCATAATAAGCAAAAGTAGGAGTAATAAAATATTACCAATCCTTTAGTGTCCAGCAGGCGCGGGAATACTGAAAGGACAGTGGAGGATCTCTCAGGATCGTGGACAAGGCGCCGTCTATATTCCAGTGTGTCTCTCATCTTCTTCATGATGACTTCTCTGTTGTTTGTATGATTCATCACAGATATGAGTTCTTGAAATCTCTGCTCATCTGGATGATCATCACAGTGGCCTATCTCTCTCCTTAGCATGGGGCCTCCATTCTCTTCTATTCTGGAATCCTTGGACCTCACAGGAAGTCGCGTTGCTCTCTGAACGGACTTCAGTCGCCACGCTAGAAACCCACCGCCTTTCTGCCCGTCATAAAAATGCTCCTGACCGAAAAAAACAAAATTGACAATTCACCCATTGACAAACATTCACATAACCAATGGCGGCAGCTGCCATGCAAGGTGCAGGCCTGCTCATTGGGAGCAATTTGGGGTTCAGTGTCTTGCCTAAGGACACTTTGACATGTGGACAGGAGGAGACGGGATTTGAACCACCAACCCTGCAGTCATTGGACTATGCGCTACCTCCTGAGCCGCAGCCGCCCAAATGAATTAAACTACCCTACAGTATGTATACAACTACAGGAATTCTTAAATGCAGTAGCATGTTATAGAAATCCCACAGCATTCAAGGAACCATGTAAGCCAGGGGTGTCAATCTCAATTTCATCGCGGGCCACATCAGCATTATGGTTGCACTCAAAGGGCAGGTTGTAACTTTAAGACTATATAAAATGATGTATTATATATTACATTATTGCCTCTGCATTGGATTATTATCAGATAGGGTAATAACTTCAGAATTAACTACGTCTGAATGTAGAAGTTAAGGCAAATAATTGCAAATCTCTTCAATGAGAATGTCACAAAATAATTTTAAAAGAAAAACCAAATTCTGGAAAAAAAGTCAAAATCAAAAAAAGAAGTGACATTTAAAAAAAAGGGAGGTGAAATAAAAAAAGAAACATTTAAAAAAAAAGTCAAACTCTGAAAAAAAAAGTCAAATTTGAGATGCATTATGGGACATGTAGTTTATGGGCAACGTGCTTCTGTAAATCATCATGTAACCATATAATAAACATATCATTCTTTGCAAGCTCTTTGCTGGGGCCACAGAAAATGAAGTCACGGGCCGGATTTGGCCACCCGAGCCTTGAGTTTGATACCCCTGATGTAAGCCATCTAAAACAGTCTACTTTGATCATAATCAAGAATAACTCACATAGCCTGTCTTCCCATGTGGATCTTGGAGCGAGGGAAACAGGGTAACAATCCCCAGTGCATACTTCTCTTTGGTCAGTCGCTGAGGGATTCTCCTGTAGAGCAAAAACAGTCATTTTCAACATTTAATTCATTTAAGTCTAAGAGACTCAGTTTAAGAACATATAAACCTAATGAACTCAATTTATGTAGAAATACAATTGCACCATCTTCATCCACACTTAGCCTATACATACATGACACTTTCATGCAAAGCTATAACAAATTAGAATCTTACCCCTCACTCTGCACCATGTCTGCAACTAGAATGTTCACCATCACTTTTCTTGTGGCAGGACTAATTGTTCCTTTTTCCTCATACTCCTTCATCACATCACTTCCTCCTGGTTTGGTCAGCAGAACCTGTTTTATCAGCTTAAAACAAAACGCAACAAAAATGACACCCGTTAAGTAAGCAGTAGGGATGCTCCGATCGCCAATTTCGGGGCCGATCGCCGGAATCAGTATCGGCCGATACCGATCGCGTGGGCGGGGCCTAAATGGAAGATTTAAACATCACTTTAAATCTTCCATTTAAAGTGATGTTTAAAACTCAGTTAATGGGCTCATTCACTGGAGCTTCCACAAACAACAATCAACTTAATTATTACATTCAAATGATGTACATTATTCAAGTTTACATTCACTTTGGAGAATATTGATAACACGGGAGAAATGAGCGGAAGCGCTCTCTCTCTCTCTCTCTCCCCCCTCTCTCTCCCTCCTGACAGCCTGTCAGTATCTCATGCAGCTCACTGATCTAGTAATGAGTGACCCGACAGTGAAGAATAAATATATTTATAATAACTAGTTTAGCTTGTTCCAGAAGTAGATAAAATAGCTAAGTGTGTTCGGTCTAACTCTTGTGTGTTTCGCTCCGCTTACCGGTCCGGCGGGCGGAGCTGCAGGATTTCTGCTTCACGTTGCATTCCGCTATTTTACTGTCTTTTTCAGACACCTTAAAATAATGCCAGACCGGTGAAGCCATTTTGGCGAGCTTGTTTTGCCGCACACAGAGAAAAGTGTCATGTATTTTACGTCATGCGATCGGCTCTCACGATCGGCATGTTTAGAGAGCACCGATCGATCGGTAGAGAGTGAGTATCGGCCGATATCGATCGGTGACCGATCGATGGGAGCATCACTAGTAAGCAGTATAGGTTTATGAGCAATCTACTGGTACAGACACACGGATGGACAGACGTCACTAAAATGTAAAACAATGGTGTACATGACATATTGAATATGCACTCACATCTTTGGCTTGTGGACCCTGCAAAGCCTCCTCCTCTTTTCTGAAGCGTTTCAGAGTGCCACTGTAGAAATCGATTTCACTGCTGCTTTTCGAAGTGACTGAAATAGTATCTGTGCCTGAAGCGGGGGATGAGGATGGCTCTGGAAAATAATGTCATCACACAAGAGATATTAAATATGAATATTGAAATTATATGGTCTTCCTTTGTCATGTCTTTATGTAATCTACTGGTGAAGTGTTCTCAAAAATACAACAGACCCACTGAAAACCTCCATTGCAAGTATGAGTCCCAAAGTCCTTGTCCACAAGAGCGCACTCTACTTGGGACCAATACTTAAGACAGCAATGGTGTTTTTTAGTCTAGCAAAAGCTTAAGAACAAGGCTTTCAACAAGAACCCCAAGTAAGTACAAAATTATGTATTTTCACCAAATCAGTGGAGTACGCACATTTGATTCCTATAAACAATACGTTACCTTTTAAGATAGTATTGTTTATAGCAATGAAATGTGTGGTGTGCTTGACACTTGCATGGGGATAATTAGCATACAATACAATTGAGAAATGTAAAATCGACCCTTTTCTCAGCAGCCATGTTGACATGCAGCGTAAACAGAGATGTAATTTAGGATGTAGGCAGGCCAGGGCCCTGCTAATATGCCGTCTCACTGGAATGGCTGTGACACACTAAATAGATCGGGCCAAAATTCATTTGATCTATTACACCTGTGTTTACCCTGCTATGACGTCAACATAGCTGCTGAGAAAAGGGTTTATTGTCGTCACTCACCACCACTGTCATTCAGTTCATCTTTGATGACAAAGCATATTCCACTGGTAGTGAGTAGATCTGGAAATGCGTAGTCGTCCACTTCTGTGCCAGTCTCATCCTCCACTGATAAGATGCTGTCCACATGGATGGAAAACCTCTCTTTCACTAAAAGGATTGAAGACCAAATATAAGCAGAAGCTACACACACACACACACACACACACACACACACACACACACACACACACACACACACACACACACACACACACACACACACACACACACACACACACACACACACACACACACACACACACACACACACACACACACACACACACACACACACACACACACACACACACACACAAGGGGGGGGGGGACTGCCTCAACAGTGCATCATGTCCATCTAATGTAACAGTAGGTTAATGAGGGTGGATCGCAAAATTCCCCTCTGTGGGACTAATAAAGGTATTCCGATTCTGAAGTGGTTTACTTGCCTTCAGTGATGAAGATGTCAAAACAAGCTTCTGGAATTTTGATGTACTTCTTTTGGTTTCGGTATTGCACTTTGACTATCATCTTCAGCTGAAGAGAAGAGCAAGAGCCCTATATGGGTAAAATGGAGAAACACAACATTTGTTATTCCACAAGTTATTATGATGCATCACAACTTCCCCTTCTTAAGCAAGCAAATACTCCAATTGTGTAAGGGTGGCATAATATAAATTGGAACTGTCTTTAGATAAAGAAATTCTACTTTATGCTCCGTTCTTTTATTTTTGTATCTTTAAGCTGAGGCTTCTATCTGTGCATGACAAACGTTTCGGGACCAAATTAAGCACAGTGTTGGTGTGTTGCAACCCAGTCTCACGGCATTTCGTGTTATAGTAAAAAAAGACACGATTTCCCCATTTTTTTCGTGTCACACAGAACGACTTTAAAAGCAATGTAAATAATAACAAATTAGAAGGAAAAAGAGATTTTAAAAACAAATACAGATTTCAGTATTCTGACACAGAACAATATTTAGAAGCAATGCATTTGTATTGGTAATATGTTTCGTGCCTGCGCCAAATTACAAGGAAAAAAAGATGACAACAAATACAGATTTCAGTATTCTGAGCCATTTCTTTTCCTCCGACATTAAACCATTTAAAATAAAAGGGTTAGGCTAAGGGTAAGATATTGAGTAAGAACATGTTTTTATGAACCACACAGCTTCTGGTTTTCCAAGAAAAGAAAAATCGTTCTGTGTGCCACAAAACAAATGCGAAAATCGTGTTTGTGAACACAAATCAATAGATTAAATGTATGCCGTGAGACTGGGTTGCAAATATTCTTAGAAATATAGTTAACATTATTAGCTACCACAAACAACTACAATTATTTTCAAGGGAAATTAACTAATGTTAGCTAACTGGGGAACAAATTCAATTAAATGTAACGTTATCTAGATAACTGTTGTCGAGGCCACACAAGATGGCTGCTTCCGCACGGAGCAGAAGAACACGTGCTAGAAAGGAAAAGGAGCCAATTAGCCAACAACTGTATTACTGTACTACATACACTTAAATAATTTCACTTGGGGAACAAATTCAATGAAACGTAGATAACTTACAGTCACACGGTCTGTCGAGACCACACGGTCGAAACCCGCGGCGACTGATGGCTGCTTAGGTGACACTGAGATAGTGATAGAAAGGAAATTGGAAAAATAAAAGTTGTTAGCGAAGTCGGCTAACTATACCGATAAGGACCAACACCAGAACCTCTTAGCTAGCTAGCTGTCGAACTAACGTTAGACATGTGCAATACGTTGGTGTTTGTAATGACATAATAGTATGTAACATAGCTAATGTTATCTAAGTTGACATCTGTGTGTAATTCGACAGCTAGCCAGCTAGCTAACTGGCTAGCTAACTGGGTAGCATTTAGCAAGCAGGTGCACGGCCAGTACAGACAAATATTCTTAGCAAGCTAGTAAACATTATTAGCTACCACACACACAACTGTAACATTATTTTTAAATTAAGTAATGTTGGATAACTGGGGAACAAATTAAATGTTATTTATCTAGATAACTTACCGTCACTCACTGACTGCAGTCTGTCGAGGGCGAGGCCAAGCGATCACACTTGCTGCAAGACCGACTGATGCTAGAAAAGTAAAAGGTGGCAATTATCGAACAACATTTTTACGGACACTAGAGCTTGTTAGCTCGCTGTCGAACTAACGATAGACATGTGCAATACATTAGTATTCGTAATGATTACATATTATGTTACATATCTAATGTTAATTCGACATCCATATCTAATTCGACAGTTAGTTTAGCAAGCAAGCATTGACTGTATGGTCTGTGCACCTGCACCTGGTCATGACAGTCAAATAGTAATAGTTAGCAAGCTAGTAATGAAAACAATACATTTACGCTACCTACCACACACAACTGTATTTTCAAGCTAAATTAATGTAAGCTATCTGGGGAACAAATTATGAAACGTAGCGATAACTTACCGTCACGGACTGTGGTCTCTCGAGACTGAAGGTTGCATCAAAATGATGGCGGAGATCTAAATAATTTCACGCACATCACGTAAAAGTACCCGGATTGAGAGAACACACTATCCGTCGTTAAATATGTTTAACACCATGATCCAACCCTGTACTATATAGTGTGTTAACAACAGGCGGTGTTAATCATGTTAAATGTAACACCAAAACCACAACACTTTACCCCGAAAAGCTCTAACACCAGGATTTTCACACTGGCGAATTTGCTGTGCACACACGCATACACACACAATTAAGGGTTTTCCTTTAGTAGATCTTGGTCTCTGTTTTTCAGCTGCTTTTCATTTTCGTGTTATGCCACTACCCAATCACCTGCTTATGTGTATAATTTTTTCTTATGGTCAAATTGGGTGATGTTTTATTTTCTTCTTCTCTAACATATAATTAAAATAGTGGGGTAGGGGAGAGTGCTGGACTTGGAATCAGGGCGTAGCAAGTTCGAGCCCCACAGCAGTCAGCATGTCGTTGTGTCCCTGGGCAAGACACTTCTCCCCAAATTGCTCCTGTGGGGATTGTCCACAGTATAAGTCGCTTTAGCCAGCTTGCTCAATAGATCCACCCATTTATGTGATGTCAATGAAGTATGTTAGGTTTCTTTAACATATCCATCCACCGCCACATCCTCCTTTACTCCTTTTTTAGTTACACATGTTTACTACACCCACTTGAGACCAACACTGAAGTTAGACCAACACTTTGAAACATGTACAAATTAAGAAAAGTTGTTTGATTGGTTTTTGAGCATGGTTTTGTATTGGTATCAAAAACAGTGGGATTTCAGTGATACAGTTATTGACGAATACGTTCCTGGTATTGTGATAGTTTGAATGCATCACATTCATTACAGTATTTACTAAGGTGTAAATCAACAGGCTTCTTGGAGATGGACGCATTAAACGTAGAATAAATCAAAAACTCTGCTGTTAACTCACTCATGACTTACCATCACAATTAGAATCAGTGTCTTTGTCTAAAACATTTGGATATAAGAGCAATGGGTTCATCTATCATCTATTTTCTTTATCTAGTAGCGCAGAAGTCCGTCTGGATTATATTATAATTCAGTTAAAAGGAATCTAATTATTTTGGCTACTATTGTGCTCATAAAACACGGTGACTGTAGGATCCTCGACATGTCCAAAATAGGGAATTCTACTTCAAAGGAGACATCATCTGTTCTTGGTGGTGTATTTGATCTACTGTAAATCCATATTTGAAACTCTGGAGACAGCAAACAACAAAACCTTTGGTCTGAGGAAATCCTTGTGCTTAATTCTTTATATAATTCATGATAACTTATTCTTTCTTTGTCCCATCCAAGTGTATGAAGTAATTGCGCATAAGAAAACAATGCAATACAGTTATTGGTATTTGTTTCAGTACACTTATTTATTTCAGATAGATCTTATAGGTATTACTGTTAGCTTCAGCTTAAGTTATAGTGCAATGTTTGCACTAACACCATATGTATATACAAATAAAGGCAATGCACAGTTACATCTCTACTTTACATAAGGGTGTCTGCACAATCTCACATTACAGCAACAAAATCCTGCGGTTTTTGGCAAACCGAGTACCAGAAAATATACATTTAGGTCAGTGTTAGGGGGCACTGACCCCCCCTGGCCCCCCTCGAACCGCCCCTGTGTGTAATTAACAAGGATAATCTGGTGTTTTTTAGTCGATGAGTAGTGCAGATATCACTGTAAAATCAATCGACAGTAAGGGGAATACTTACTTCCGGGTGTACAATTCTCCGTTATCCAATGAGAATGGACGCTCACATTGCGTTTAAGGGCAGCCGACACAAACGAATGCCGTGCTTCCATGAGCGTCAAATCCCGCCGCAGATGGGAATACATTGCAATCAGTTGAAAGCTATGTGCGTCCCTTTATGAAGCTGAAGAAGCCTTGGAGCGTCACAACTGCACGCCACGGACACTGACCAAACGTCGCTCCTGGGCGATTATGGAGTGAGAGTGTGTTGGTCTGGCTGCAGCATTCTGAATTAGCTGTAGCATTCTGATGGTGTTTGACAACTCTCTGTATTTTAGACCAATCACGACCAAGCCAAGTTTCAACAGACTCTACTCTTCCTACTTTTTATTCTGAGACGCGTCATGTCAGTGAGGAAATAAACATGAATACAATGAGGAAAAGAAGCAACTTGTTTTCAGTCTGAAGAAACCTCTGTTCTTGTGAAACTGATTTAATCAGAAATGTTAGTTTGTTTATTATTTGACAGCATTGTAACATATTTTTGTTCCTTTCTCATTAAATGTGATTGTTGCTGCTTTAATAATCTGAGTGACATCATTATTAATATTAATGAATAACTCTATTGTAACATACATGTTTTTATATATTGAAGTCGTGCACACATTACTTTATCTTCTCCATTATATATTTTACTTTACTATATATTATTATATTTTATTAAACGTCGCTGAATACTCAACTCTGATTGGTCAAATTAGAAGTTTAACAGGTTGTTAATTCTCGATAACACACCGCTGCCAAGAGATCAGTATTTTAGATTGAGATTAAATCCTTTAGAGTTTATAAGCGTGTGCATTTGATAATCCACGCTGAACAGCAATGGGTCGTCCTCTCTGTTTCTCCTGGGAAAACTGGGTTTAACATTTACTCTGTATTTAAATACTTAGAAATGTCTTTAAAACATTTATTTTATTCCCTGACGAAGAGGTCTGTCAGGGAGTTCATTTAAACCCAGTAACTCTGTATGTTTTATCTGATTATACAAGTTTAAAACTGCATGTAATAAAACTAATAAAAAACGCATTTTATTTTGGATCTGATAAATGATTCGCTGCTCAAACTCGCAGTTGGATTAAACATATTGTTTATTTTCCCATCATGCACAAATAACAAATGAACAATTTATAACGACATAGAATCAATAAAACAGAGAAGGTTGAACTATAGCCTGACATAAAGATCTGAATCTGGGTGAGATCATTTCAAATGTGAAGAATATATATCTCTTATTTCCTCTAAAGGAAGCAGATCAGCATATTTGATGAACATGATGTTACTTGGATAAAAGTGTCAGCTAAATGCACGTGTTTCAATTTAATAAAGGTTGACAGTATGATCAAAAAGCAGATTATCAAACTCAATAACAACAAGAATAAAAACATGTTTAGAATAAAGAGCCAGCAGGAGGACGGGTTCAGAGGTCAGTGAACGACCCCTTTAAGAGATATTTATCTCTACCCGCTCTGATCCACTGTCACACACACCTTCAGCGGTAATATCTTCACTTCATCCCCAGTGTAAATGTATGGAAACATCTTCACAGTGAAAGTGTGTGTGAAGGTGTGTATGTGTGTGTTAGTGTCAGGATCAGAGAACGACAGCTTTCCTCTGTTCCAGTCCAGATTCACTCTGACCCTCTGGAGCTTCTTCTGCAGGCTGAGAGGAGTGGATGGAGCTGGTGGTGACCATGCTGAGTATTCACCTTTATAGAAAGCTATTCTCCATAATCCAGACTTCATGCGTCCCTTCCTCTGGGCAGACTTTGCTGACACACCAAGTGCCCAGTATGTACTGTCTGTAACCTGGACATCCCAGCTGTGAGTCCCTGAGTTAAAGCCCTCAGAGCCCAGGACAAGGAGGTGATAATCAAACCTCTCTGGATTATCAGGAAGTTTCTGTCTCCCTCCTCGTCTCACTCTGGTCAGATCTTCAGACAGGAGGAGTAATGGATGAGCAGTGTTTGGGTCCAGGGTGAGAGGAGAGTAGGACACCATGTCCTTCATCTTGCTCCAGATGTTGAAGCTGAGGTTGCCCAGGTGTTTGGCCTGGTCTATCAGAGCTCCTGAGGGCAGCTGTGGAGCCTCCAGCAGGGGGCGCTGCAGCCTCTCCACTGCAGCCTTGTAGCTGTGCAGGAAGGAGACGTCTTCAGCTCTCAGCTCCTCCTCTGTGGCTCTGACTGTGTGTGAAAGAGCCGCTATCTCTCTGCTCACAGCCTCCATCTTCTCCTTCATCATCCTCCTCTTCTGCTCCTCTTCCTCCCTCAGTGCAGCCATCCTGGCCTCCTCTTCCTCTTCTAGAAACTGGTGAAGCTTCTTAAACTGCTCCTTAATCTGCGTCTCTGTGTGTTGAGCCTGGACCTTCATGTGTTCTGCTGTTTGATCAAACTTCACTTTAACTCCTTCAAAGAGCTTCAGTTTCTCCTGAAAGGGCTGCAGAGATTTCTGGAGCTCCTCTCTGAGATCCTGAGCAGCTTCATCGATGGGTGTGATTCTGTGGTTTTTGTGTGTTTTTGAATCTCTGCAGATGTGACACACTGGCTGCTGATGGTCCAGACAGAAGAGTTTGAGTTTCTCAGAGTGCAGACTGCAGAGAGCCTCTGGAGATCTCTGATCTCTCTCCAGTAAGAAGGTCTCACACAGGTTCTTTAAAGCAAAGTTGGGAGGAAGGAGATCCTTTGAATGTTTGCTCTTACAGACTGGACACTCCTTTACTTCTTTTCCATCCCACCAGGTCTGCAGACAGGCTTTACAGAAGCTGTGGCAGCAGGACAGGATGACAGGATCTCTAAAGACTTCCCGACAGACCGGACAGCAGAGATCTTCCTCTAACCTGGAAGCCATGTTGTCTCTGAGTGAAGCTGAAACACAGCAGACAGGAGTATACAGTCAGTCATGGCTCCCCTCCCCCTCCTCTAATGACTTCACTGAAATTCACTTTTGGCGCTTTTCCACTGCAGGACCTAGCACGGCTTAGCACGGTGTAGTTTGGCCCGGCCCGCTTTTTTTGCTTTTCCGCTTGGGGTAGTTCCGGCTCACGGGTACTTTTGTTCTGGTCCTCGAAAATCGAGGTTCCTACCGAGCCAACAACCGAGCTGAATATGCTAAACTAGTGACGTAAACACTCCCGACTGCTGATTGGTCAGAGAGAATCGTCAAAATCGTTGCGCGAGACAGTCCCCAAGCACCATTTTTAAAACAGACGAACTACCGTTAAACAAATCCATAAAGAAATGGCAGCAACAACAAAAAACACGCCGTGGTCGTTTGACGAGGTACAGACGTTACTCCATCTCGTTGCGGATGAAAAAATACAGCGGGAGCTCGACGTCGCAACGCGAAACAACGTCTAGACTAGGCAACGGCTGCAGGATGGTACGTTTTTGCTAACACTCTGTTCTTTGCTTGAAAGCGTTGTATCCCGATCTATTGTAAAGCTCATTTCTAACAAACATGCCTATTTTATCCTTACATTACAGAAACCAGCTCGAGTGCGCTAGAATTTGAAAATACACAACCGGAACAAATCTGCCACTTCCTTACAGAGCCCCTCCTCCAACACACACAAACGCGCACATGTTTTTTAACATGAGTGTGTGCGGGACGATTTCCCTTCGATTCTATTGGCTCTAACGGTCAGAAAGAGATGTCACATGTGTCAATCGAAGAAGGGGGGCCAGAGATAAGGAAAATCCACCCAAATGGCCCCAGAAGAGGTTTGTTTTGCTATATCCGTCTAAAAAGGTCAAATATCACTTGTTTTGCATCAATCTTGATACAGGGTACTTATTATATGTTGTACTTTGGATTCCTAAAGCTTTTAGTCTACTAACCCATCATCCAAGGTTAGTTTTCACTGTAAGTGCAAAATATGTTTTGGACGGACACTATAATCTACAGTTTTTTACCATGTTCAATCTGAATTTTATTTAAAATAAAGAACATCTATATTGAATCTGACTTTTCTACATCCAACTCACAGGTTTATCATTACGTTGAGAAAAAAGATTATTAATGTAACCCTTTTAGAAGGGAAGATATGGTCATTTGTTCTGGGAATGTCATTTTCAAGCCTGAAACCTGAAAAACAGGCTGAGACACTCCCTGAGTTACATGAGAGGAGACAGCGTTCAGCAGAGGAGGCGTGACAGAGCTCCTCCCTCACCTGACTCACCTGAGATAAACCAGGAAACAGTTTGTTATTCTCCCTCACTGCAGAGAGACAGACCGACTGAAAAACAGACGATCAGATTCACCTTCAGACCGCCGAACAGCCGATCGCCCCGCCTACACTGCGTCGTTAACTACCCCAGTTACTAACTGTAATGGAAACGCAGCTTAAAGTTCCCATGTCATGCTTTTCTGGTTATTACCCATCCCCTTGGGTGTTATGTAGCTTTTTCTGCATGTAAACGGTCTGCAAAGTCACAAACCCTCAAAGTACAACCTGTAGCGAGTAAACTCTAACACTTTATTTTTCCATTTTTTTCTTTCTGGGTACAGTGACGTCACCATATCCAAATGGACCAATCCGTGGAGGTCCTCACACACCAGGATCCCTTGCAACACTATCAAACGCAGTGGGGGGACCTTTAGCGTTGAGCATAGAGCTACCTGAACGTTGGTCATAGACGAGTTGGGATTGCGGAGAAACACTTGTAGTGGACATTTTTATTATATCCTTATATGCTTAAACCAAATGCTTCTTATTTCCTGAGATGTGCTTTATTCTTCTATTCTACTCTCCTTTGGGTTTATTCCCAGGCGCTTCAAGGCCACACAGCTGCTTTGGCTACTGGGAGACTCATACACAGTCACACAAGAACTTCCCTACTCTGAGAACAGTTATGCTATCTACAGCTCAAGGCCAGGTGTCTAATAACAATGTGACCGTGTGAACACAAGAGTTATAACATTCCCACTCTTTTTCTATATAACCTCTGCTTTTTCATTGTACTGCGCACACTCGAGCAGACTATCATATACTCTGTTCGACTTGTGTCTATATTATTATTGTATCATGTATTTGAAGCTTCAAATAAATAACCAAAAAGACAGCTCTGCTCGATTCACCATTTATTTGTTTTGATCACTTTGACTTGTACTCTCCAGCTGTGTTGGGTCCTAGATTTCCATAACAAGTGGCGTTGTCGGCAGGATCTCTGCAAGTTCGATTGGGGACACCTCCGGACGCTGGTGGTCGCTCCAGGATCCTCGGATCCTCCTCTACCTCGACAGAAACCGTACGGGACGAGAGGACCAGCACCGGGGTGGAACCGATTGACTTCACGAGATCCAACGAACTCAAAGGGCTTTCAATACTCGGTGAGATGTACAGAGTCTAAATTGTTTAAAGTTAAACGTAATTAAACTCGACATGACATTTATGAGAGGGACTGCTCGAAAGTAGGATATTTGGGATATCTGTATCATCGACGGATGAAAAAATAGTGTTTTGGTAACACGGGTGTTTTGGTAACACTTAAAGACTTTGTTATGGGAGCAAAGCAGGGTAGGGGATTTGTACATTCTCCTGAGGGTCCGATTATGGATGTCATGCGAGCAAAATATGGTGAAGACAGTCTGTCTAAATTAAATATATGGATGGAAATGTTCGGATTTCCTAAGGGAGGTTTTTTGAGTAAATTAAAAATCACGAACCTAAAGAATAAATTACAAGAGTATGAAGATGGAATGAAGGGTAAAAATAAAGTTAAAGTAAAAGACTTATAGAAAACTGGACACTCACAGAAAGTGTTTATAATACTGGGGAGTAAAAAAAGGCAGTTGGCCTTGGGCATTAAAATACAATATTAAGGTTGAAGATGAATGTGAAGAAAAGAAGGAAAATACATTATTTCCAAAAGACATGTAAACCCCAGACATCTCTGTGTCCTTCCATTGCAGGCCTGAATGACCTCTCCTCGACTCTGGGTATCCCTTCCTTCCTCCGGCGTACAACCCTGGCAATCCGGTTGGAACACCTCAACCACCTACACCGCCACTACAAGTCCCAGCCATGCAGTCAGCGTCAACTACAAGCTCGTCCACCCCCATCAGGCCCAAGTAGATGGGGACAACGGCGGGATAAACAAACCCGATGCCCTAGGAGACCAAGCAGGTGTTTGGGAGACACACCTCAGTAATGCCTTTCTCAACGGACTCACAGACACAGCGCAAGCTAAGCAAAATGCTGGCCGCTCACAATACCGAGGGAGAGGCAGAGGAGGTTTTCAGAGGCAGAGGACGAGAAGCAAGACCTTCAAGTGTGGCAGTGTTGAACATTGGATTATGGGACTGCTCACAGAACACTGGCAGTGGAGACAGAGGGGGACAGCAAGGACGGGGCCACCATTCACAAAGACTGACCTACACCAGATGGGGAGGAAGGGGCCCAATCGAGCGAGACGGAAATTCAGCCAGCAGCATCTAACCAGAGAAGTGACACACACACACACACACACACACACACACACACACACGCACACACGCACACACACACACACACACACACACACACACACACACACACACACACACACACACACACACACACACACACACACACACACACACACACACACACACACACACACACACACACGCATCATACATGCTATTGAGAAATTAGAAGAATTAGAGAACATGTCTGTGGTTAAAGAGGGTACATATTTGAAATATGACAGTGAATGTTTGCATTAAGAAATGTCCCACACTGACTTTGGCAGTCATGGGTGTTGATGTTACATTTTTGGTTGATTCTGGGGCTACACATTCTGTGGTAAAAAAGGGCAGATTTGCCTGAATGCAAATGTAGTGATAGATTTATTCACTCAATAGGAGCTGGGTAACTGTAAAGGAGAAGTTTCTGTACCACTTCAGAGTAAAGACAACGGTGATGACAGTCATCCATTCCCACATCATTAAAAAAACAGTTATTTTATCATCTGTCTGCCCAACACATTTACTGGGCAGAGATCTGATTCTCCGGTTCGGCTTGGACCTAATTTTTCCACAAATGAGGGTCTTAAAGTCCGACAGCCATCTCCTACGATGGTTCAAAAAAGTGTCATTTGATGATAAATAACTGGTGAATGTGTATCAATGGGCTGCTGACATATCCTGATTCTCAGGCGTTGTTGCGTTTGACTGATCAACGTGTTTTTCCACCTGCTGTGTGGAGGCTTCTCATTTGCATTGTACTACTAACGTGGTTGAAAGATCCGTGTAAATGCTATGATGAGAGTTTTTCTGTTAGAATGTGTGAATGATGAGCTCATGTTTAAAACTATGTATTGGAGTTTGCTGGTTCTGTTACACTCACACCCACAACCACACAACACAAACTGTGTCAAATCCCAGGGGCGGTCCACACATTTCACTAGCCAGGGGGGCCCACTGACAGATGAAGGGATTTTGGTCCAATCGTTAAAGATTGGGAGTCAGTCACTGATTGGGCACCTACACACACAGAATATGTCATGTACTCTATGTCACGTGACGTGTATCAAATGAAAATGTGCACGAACGTAGCCGTTCTGCGCACATTGCTGTTGGTTGAGGATGATGAGGTAATTCTCATATCTCTGAGCTTCCTGCCGCGCTTTCAGATGTGCCATACTCACTCTGGGCAGCTCACAGATATGACGTAGGTTTAATGTCCACGTTCCGTCCCGTACCCATTTAAACGTGAAGCTGTTGATGGCATTCGGCCAGTGTTTACCTCTCTGCTTAAACAAGGGGTCATTATTCCGTGTAACGATTCCAGTGTTTCCTGTCAAAAAGATCAGAGACAAACCTCCTGACGAGTGGAGATTTGTCCAGGATTTACGATGTAAATGCAGCTGTGCATGCACGCTCATCCGGAATCCTTATCTGATTATTTCCCAAGTTCCAGCCTGTGCAACATATTTACTGCCATAGATGTCTCAATGCATTTTCAGTGTTCTGGTACACAAAGACAGTCCATTTTTGTTCACATTTGAATATAATGGTAAACCTTACACATTCACACGTTTGTGTTAAGGCTAAATGGTAAAAAAGTCCAATATGTACAAAGAACAGTTACATTTTTGGGTCATGTCATTTCAGGAGAGGGGAAAACGGCTTTCAGATAAGCGCTTTCATCATTGGCTGCTCTGCCAAACCTGTCACTAAGCGACGATGATGTCACTCTTGCGTATGTGTTCATAACACAGAGCTGTTGCTATGCTTGCTGTGATGTACATTAGTCGTTCTCTGCTTGTAATTATGCCGTTACAAGCTTCAAAGTTGTATTTATCATCTGAATTTGCCGAAACAAGTTTAATATTCTGAAAGCCAATACTTTGTTTATTCGAAAACAGATGAAAACAAACTGTCTTTTATATAACATGGAAGTTATACAAGTAAAACTACACGTTGCTTTAATCCCATGTAATTGTAGAATGAACACAGTCTTCCTTTGAAGATGTATAAGTCAGGTGTCTTGAGTAGTCAATATTAATCATTGTACACATTAGTACATATTATTTTCCACTTGTTACCATTGTGAGTCAATTTGTATGCAGCTCTGTGTGATTTTGTAGCTACAATTCAGACTAATACACTACCAGAAGTGGAATAAGTACTCAGATATTGTACTTGAGTAAAGGAATAAGTACCAGAGTGTTACAGTAACAGTCCTGCATTCAAAAGGTTCCTCAAGTAAAGTAGAAAAGTATTATCAGAATATAGTGAAAGTAAAGACAGTAAAAGTAGTCGTTGTGCAGATTGGTCCATTTCAGAATAATATATATGATATGTTTTATAATGATTGATCATGAAAGTGTTCTCAAAGCTGGTGAAGGTGCAGCTAGTCTGAAGTACTTTGTATACTGCAGGGTAGCTTGTGGATTTACTCCTCTGGAACTAAAGTCTGATTTAACACTTGATTATATTTCACATCATTCATCCACATCTGTGAAGTAACTAAAGGTATTACATACATGTAGTGGAGTAAAAGTACACCATGTACCTCTGACTTATGTTCACTGCCAATCTAAAAGGACCTCAAAAATAGTAATCAATAATGTATTGAAAAGTTATTTGCTGATTGGTTTTTATATCGGCTCAGCCAGGTTATATGGAGGCCCAGTCTACGTACACTCTAAAACAAATGCCTTGGCTTACAAAGAAATCAAGGCAATAGGTTGCATCGATGGTTATTGAGTTAAGACAACTTCTATTGAAATGTTGTTAAAGCAACAAAGTTATTTGGGTTAGGGGAGAAGGCTTCTCCTCTACAATCAGAGGTGTTTTCAATACCACTTACTTAATAATTGATAGCATAACACAAGTTTTTAAGTTGATTACTCCAAAAGTTCCAACTTGTTTTTTACCGTATGATTTAAATGTAATCTTAAATTGTATGTACTTAATTACCACATGTTGAACATGAACACATGTTTTTAAGTTGACACATTTAAAAATTAAGTTGCTCCAAATAATATTGTATTCAATAGGGTTTTTTCTCTTAGCTTTTTCATGTTTTTGCCTTTAAAGAAAGAAATTAATTGATTCCACAACAAATATATTAGGCAATTCACTTTTTATTTTTGAACTGCAGGTGTTTATTTCAACACATGATGTTTCAAAAGGAGAGACTTCATTTAGTTTGAACATTGCCTGAAGACGGTTGACGAACTTCTCATGGTGTGCACACCTAGACCGGACTTAAAAGACAGACAAGTTTTTTATTGTTTAAACTTAAAAGACGTTCCTCTGACCAACGCTGACCTCATTTTGTATGTTGATGGGTCTGCCTCTCGCGACCAAGGGGGCACTAATCGGGTGGGTAATCGCAAGCAGTACAGACCCAGTTTCCCTAGGAAATGCGTCTGCTGACTCAGCCGCAAAGGCAGCTGCTCTGATTCCTCTCGCACCTCACGCACACTCATTTGTTAAAATCCCTGTCTCCTCCTTCACTGACAAAATGTCATCACTGACTTCCATGCAGCAGCTAGCTACGCCAGTTGAGAAGGCTCAATGGAAGGCTGCTGGGGCTGTTTTTGACCTAACCTCCAGCATCTGGGTGGGTCCAAATTCATTTCGCTAAGTTGACACATGGGTGGGATCATGTGTCAAAAGGAGGGATGTTAGAGTCTATCAATCAGGAGTGGTTCACAAGGGGGTTCACAGTAACAGCTCAAAAGCACTGTGAAGCATGCCTAATCTGCATTATGCAAAATTCTGGTAGACCAGTAAAGGTTACAGGACCCGGAGCACATCCACCTCCCACCAGGCCATTTGAGCACCTAATGCTGGATTTCATTGAGCTTAGCCCATCAGAGGGTAAGAAGCACTGTCTGGTGGTGGTCGACATGTGGTCCAAATGGGTTGAAGCTTTCCCAGTAAAAGCACAGACAGCAAATGCTGTGGCAAAGGCACTACTGAGGGAAATCATTCCTAGATGGGGACTACCAGACAAAATTTCTAGTGACAACGGTTCACATTTTGCTAATGAGGCCATTACGCAGATAGGAGAATACATGGGCATGGACATCAGAAAGCATTGTACCATCCACAGAGTGGGGGTGGGGTGGAAAGAGAGAACGGCACAATAAAACAAAAAATAGCAAAATGCTGTGCAGACACAGGTCTGTCATGGACACAAGCTCTGCCCATTGTGCTGATGTACATGCGGATGCGGAAAAGAACACGGAGTCAACTCAGCCCATTTGAAATCCTTTTTGGGGCTCCTCCACAGATTGGACTCAAGGCTCCAGGATGTCCTCTTCCCTCCACAACTTTGTGTGAGGATGCTATGTTGTCATATTGTGTTAACCTATCATCCACTTTAGCGACTGCCACTGGTCCACTTCACCATCTCCAACCCGGCGATTTCGTGCTGATCAAGGATTTCCGGAGAAAGAGCTGAAATCCAATCGTTGGCAAGGTCCCTACCAGGTGCTTCTCGATCACCCAGACAGCGGTCAAGGTCGCCCGAGAGAGCTACGTGGGTCCACGCCAGCCACTGCAAGGGTCGTGGTCACAGGAAAGGAGAAAACGGTAGAACAGAAGACGACAACAAGTGATATGTCCAAGTCCCAGACAGATGACAACAAGTGACTGATGTGTCCAAGTCACCAATAGAAACAGATGACAACAAGGGACGTGGTCCCAAGTCACCATAGAACAGATACCAACAAGTGACGTGTCCAAGTCACCATAGAGCAGATGACGCCAACAAGTGACGTGTCAAGTCACCAACTAGGAAAGATGACAACAAGTGACGTGTCCAAGTCCCACCAACAGAGACAAGATGACAACAAGTGACGTGTC